>NC_073302.1:6374352-6424352 GCF_027595985.1 Sorex araneus | reverse complement strand
AAAGAAGGAAGGAAGGGAGAAAGGGAGGAAGGAAGAAGGGAAGGAAGGAAGGAAGAAAGGAGGGAAGGAAGGAAGGAGGGAGCGAGGGAGGGAAGGAGGGAGGGAAGGAAGGAATGAAGGAAGGAAGGAAGGGAGAAAGGGAGGGAGGAAGGAAGGAAGGAAGGAAAGAAGGAAGGAAGGGAGAAAGGGAGGGAGGAAGGAAGGAAGGAAGGAAGGAGGGAAGGAAAGAAGGAAGGAAGGGAGGGAGAAAGGGAGGGAGGAAGGAAGCTTAGGAAGGAAGGAGGGAAGGAAGGGAGGGAGGGAAAGAGGAAGAAAGGAGTTGATAGAAGGAAGAAAGGAAAGAAAAAATAAAGAAGGGAGAAAGAGGAAAGAAGGAAGGAAGGAAGGAAGGAAGGAAGGAAGGAAGGAAGGAAGGGAGAAAGGGGAAGGAAAGAAGGAAGGAGAGGGAGGAAGAAAGAGTAGGGAGAAAGGAAGGGGCAGAAGGAGAAGAAAGAAAGAAAATGAAGCAAGGAAGGAAGTAAATGGAGGAGGGGAAGGAAAGAAGAAGGAGAGGAGGGAGGGTGGGAGGAGAGAGGGAAGGAGGGAAGGAGGGAGGGAAGGAAGGAGAGAGGGAGGGAGTGTGTGGGGTGAATCAGCTCACTGCACCTTTCCCTGAGCGGCTGGGCCCTGCTGTCTGGGTCGTGTGGTCACCATGCACCCCCACAGGTGTGCAGACCCCCACGCGTGTCTCCCCATGTCCCTCCTCCCTGTCTGTGCTCTCTCTGTGGCGCTGAACACGGGCAGCTCGGGCGGTACCCACCCCGAATCCTGTTACCCCACACCTGGCGCAAATGCCAGTGGCAGGGGGCCGAGAGGGGGCTGGGGGCTGCACCCAGACCCTTGCCAGGCAGGGTGGGGGGTGCTGTTTGCACCGAGGGGAGGTGGTGGGGACCGAGGCTGGGCCGGGCCGAGGCCTGAGTTTCTAACACCCCTCACACCTCTCTCTGTCTGTGGGTGTCCGGTGAGCCCCCCTGTCCCCCCTCTGGCCCACTCTCCCCTGCGGAGACCCCCGAGCCCGGGCCGTGGGCAGAGCGGGGTGCCCAGGGCTCTGTGGCGGAGTCCGGGCTGTGGGAACGGGCCCTCCCTCGGGGCCCGTGGCTGGCAGCTGTGGGCGTTCTCTTGGGCTGGCACGCAGTCCTGGAGCTCTGGAAATGGGGCCCCTTCAAGCTTGTGTCACCCAGCCTGGGGAGAGGGGAGGGGGCCTGCAGGGGCGGCGGGGCTGGCTCCGAGGGGCCCGGGGCCTGGCAGAGCTGCGGCACCTTCGGAGCCAGAGATGGCAACCCCGTCGCCGGCTGGAATCTGGAGTTTCATTTCTTTCTCCGGGGGCACCAGCCTCCGGGCCTGGACGCCCTTCCAGGGGTGACAGCAGCCAGTGCTCTGCGGAATTGGCCTGGGGGGTCCCCACGGCATCTCCATGGGGGGAGACGTCGTGATCAGTGGCGGGAGCAGAGGCCCAAGGTCCTGGGGTGGGTTTTGGCTTATTGCAAGCAGTGCTTAGAGACCCAGGACTGTTCCCCGAGATACGCCGGTGCTAGGGCCCCCGGGATCCCAGGTGTGGGGGACCCCAGGGCCACCTCCGCTGGGTGGAGGGTCCACATGCAGTTCCAGAGACCCAGCATGGGCCTGGTGTGCTTCCCCCTGACCCACAAGCTCCTTCCTGACCCTGTTGAGTTTTTTGCCCTGGAGGGGTGCCGCACCCGTGTGTCCGCCTGCTGACCCCCAGACCATTGTTTGGGGTCCCTTTAGTCTCTTGCCCGCAGAGAGTGGAACACGGCTCCCTGCCTACTGCTGCACAGCTCTCCATGGACTTCTCCGAGTCTGAATATGCTGGAATGTGCTGGAACGTGCTGGAACATGCTGGACCATGCTGGAACATGCTGGAATGTTAGCAGACAGGCTGGGACATGTGTAGCAGCAACTGCTCACTAGCCTGTCCCCAGGAAGGGAGCCCCTCCTGGGTCACTCAGGACCTGGCGCAGCCTCTCCCCTGGGGCTCTCCTCAGATGCCAGCACCCCTCCCACCCTTGCAGGGACCCAGAGTTTCCCGCTGGGTCTGCTGGAGTCATACAAAGGGCAGGTGGGTGCCTGCATCCCGCCAGTACACTACCCCTTGCTCGGTTACCCCCAGTGCTTAGATCTTACCTCTAAGTAGTTCCTTCCTGCAGCCCGAGACGCCCCTCCCAGACTAGTGCACCTCCACAAAGCAGCCTCTCTCTCTCTGACTGTCACCTGCCAGGAGGACTGTTTCATCCTAGTGTGGGGTGATGAGCACTGTGGGGCGAGCATACCGGGAGCTGCCACACAGCCCCTGTTTCTTCCACACTGCCATGCCTTGGAGTGATCCCCCTCCCCGCCCCACTTAGCAGATGAGGAAACCACAGCGCAGAGAGGAGAGGTCGGCTCTGCCTAACCCTGAAGTTGGGGTCGCCAGATATGCCCCCTGCTGGGCCTCGCACCCTGAGATACCACTCATACCCTCTCTTAATTGTTATTCAACTACTTGTGATATTTTGGTACCAATTAATATTGATTTTACAATTGGTTTACGGAGATGTTGTTTTATTACTAATATATTTAATGTGCAAATCAATAAGAACACTTGCTTGGCCCTCTCCCTGGAAGGTAATAAAATCAGAGATCTCAGGGGTAAAATGCTATCCGGCCCGTGAATGGCAAAGCAGATGCTTAATGTAATAGTTAAAGACCAGGCCAAGGGCTTGGCAAAGCCAACTGCACCCGCCCCGCTCCCAGGCCGCCAGCAAGGAGGCTCCCTGAGCCCAGATGTGACGGGCAGGAGCGACACCAGCTTCCTGCGGAGGGACCCGGGCTGGGAGACAGAGTGTTTCCCCCTCGAGGGAGACCCTGCAGACCTGCCAACCCTCGCCTTGACCTTACCCTGATCCCAAGTCTTCCTTCCTTCTTCCCTTTCTCCCTTCCTCCCTCCCTCCCTCCCTCCCTCCCTTCCTTCCTTCCTTCCTTCCTTCCTTCCTTCCTTCCTTCCTTCCTTCCTTCCTTCCTTCCTTCCTTCCTTCCTTCCTCCCTCCCTCCCTCCCTCCCTCCCTTCCTTCATCCCTTTCTCCTTCCCTCCTTCTCTCCTCCATGTTTTACTATTTTATTATTCATTTTTCACTTAGTCTTTCATTTATCTTTATCATTCACTTATCTGATCACTTATTTATTCTCTTATTTCCCATGTATCTATTTGTCCAATTAATTATTCAATCAATGATTTCTTCATTCTGTTGTTCTTACCTTTTTCTATCCTTTCAAACATTTACTGGTCTGTTCATCCATCCATCCACCCACCCATGCTCCGTCCATTCCTCCATCCATCCATTCACCATCCATTCATTCATCATCCATCCATCCGTCCATCCATCCACCTGCGCGCCCATCCATCCACAATCCACCCATTCATCATCCATTTATCCACCATCCATCTACCCACCCATCCATCCATCCATCCACCCATCCATCCATCCATCCATCCATCCTTCCACCCATCCATCTACCCACTCATCCATCCATCCATCCATCCATCCATCCATCCATCCATCCATCCATCCATCCATCCATCCATCCATCCATCATTAATTCATTCATCCATGTATACATACATCGCCCGCCCACTTGTTCGTTCACCTGCCCACCAACCTGTGTGACTGTCCATCGCCCGCCTGCCCATCTGTCTGTCTGTCTGCCCGTCTATCCATCCATTCATCCATCCATCCATGACTTAGCCTTCCTTGGGTGATGCGCCCATTCCCCGCCGTTCCTTCCTCCATCACTGGCGGGCAGGGGCTGGGCGCTTGCTCTGTGTCGGCGGGCTGTGGGTGCAGCTGTGGGCCAGGCTCCTGCCTGCGGGGTCAGGGTTGGTGGCGGCGGGGGGGGTGGTCTTCTTTGTTTTCCCAGCCCCCTCCAGTCCCTGTCCAGGCCTACAGGTGAAACAGGGGTCCCACGGAACTTCCTGCCTTGGGGGGCTGCCTGCACTGGGCCCTTCCGCTGCACCAGCCTTGCGGGGGCAGAGGGGGCCCCGCCCAGTGGGGGGAGGTGGTGGTGTGGGGGGGGGGCAGCTTCTGCCCGGGGCCAGCTGGGCTGTTCCCCCACCGAGTCTGCCTCTGCCCAGGCCTGGCCGTGAGGTGAACCCCACCCTGTCCCCCGGGGGGACCCCAGATGTGAGTTCCCTGGCTGCCCCCCTCAACTGAGGAAACAGGCCCTGGGAGTGAGGGCGCGGGGTCCCCGCTGGCCCCAGGCCTGCGCTCTCCTCCGTGAGGAGTGGGCTGGGGGCACACTGTCCCAGCCCCCCAGCCCCTCCCTTCTCTCTGAGGTCCCCTGAAGGCCAGCTCTGCAGGCCGGCTGGGGTTTGGGGGAGGGGCTGGGCCCCTGCTGTGATTTATGGGGAGCCGGTAATGGAGCCGGCTGGCAGAGACTAATCAGACATGAAAATCTTACCATTTAATTAACCAAAAACAAATGAGCAAGGGCCCAGGGAAGACGGGAGTCCGGCCACCCCACCGTCCACTGCCACCACGGGCCGGGAGCAGAGGCCTCGCCTGCCCTTCACTCATTCGTTCGGTCCCTCCGTGCATCATGCATGCCCAGGGGAGCCACGAGTCTGTCCCAAGGCGGTGTGCCAGCCCCACCACTCAGAGCTGCAAGCTGAGAGCCCCCCAGGAGAGAGCAGGTGACCTGGGAGCCCAGGCCTGAGTCCAGACTTCCTTCCTGCCCACGCTCAGCCCCTCCTGCTGTCCACTTCTCCAGCCGCTCCTGTTGCCCTCCGACTCCAGGAAGGCCTCCTAGACTGCAGCTGCAAGGGACCCGCTGAGCGAGCCAGGTCCTGCAGAGCTGGTGTGGAACAGGGGACCCACTCCCCTCGCCTCTCTGTGCCCTGCCTCGGTGTGAATCCTGCCGGGTCAGAGAAGACTGAGCCCGTGCCACCCCGGGGATGTGCCCACGTCCACGAGAACTGCAGCGTCGCGGGGCCCTGAGCCAGCCTTGTGGGGCCGGCCAGCTCGGCCGGGGGCAGCGTCTCTTCTCTCTTCTCTCTTCTGTGTTGGGGGCCACGCCTGGTTGGGTCAAGGACTCCACCCAGCTCCGTGTCTGGGAGTTGCTCCTGGCGGTGCTCAGGGCACCAGATGGCACCGGGGCGTGAACCCGAGCCTCTCGCATGCAGCACGAGTGCCAGCCCGCAGAGCTCCTCCGCCACCCCCTTTGCCTCTTTCCTCCTCTCAAGTCAGTCCTGAGTCTGGAGCACTGTTCCTGGAGTCCTGCGGGACAGGTGTCGGCCAGGCAGTGACACAGGGAAGGGACAGGAAGCAGGAGCCAGGAGGAGGCTTGACGGACGTGGCCCTGCTCCCCGCTTTGCTCTTTGCTCTTCCGTCCTCCCTCTCTTTCTCTTTCTCTCCCTCCCTCCTTTCCCTCCTCTCCCCCCTCTCTCTCTTCTGCCCCTCTCCCTCCCTCCTTCACCCCTCCCTCTCTCTCTTCTCTCTCTTTTCCTCTCTTTCCTCTCTCCCTCTCTCCCTCTCTCTCCTTTTTCCCTACTCTCTCCCTCCCTCTCCCTCCCTCTCTCTCTCCTCTCTCCTTCTCTCTCCTTCTCTCCCTCTCTCTCCCTCTCTCTCCTCTCTCCCTTCCTCTCTCCTTCTCTCTCCTCTCCCTCTCTCTCTCCCTCTCTCTCCTTTCTCCCTACTCTCTCCCTCCCTCTCCCTTCCTCTCCCTCCCTCTCCTCTCTCACCTCCTCTCCCTCCCTCCCACCCACCCTCTCTTTCCCCAAACATTCTCTCATTCTTAATCTGGAAGCGCACAGGCATTTGGGAAACCCCTGGCATGTGCTGGTCACCGTGCTGTGTGCCCCCGTGAAAGACTCATTAGGTTTTCTCCGCAGTGCTGTGGAGTATTAGTACTCAGTTCCCAGAGAGAGCTTTGAGGCCCAGAGAGGGCTAGCGCCGAGCCCAAGAACACACAGCTGGTGAGTGTCCAAGCTGGAGCAAAGACCTCTCCTGCCCGGGTCCGAACCACACCTGCTGCCTTCCCCGATTGTCTTTTCTTCACTTTTCTTCTGAACGGTGCAGGCCCCCGCTGGGACTCTCGGTCAGCGGGGCCGAGGACGAGGAGGACGAGGTGTGCTCAGGCCCTGCGGTGCCAGGACGTGCTGGGTGCAAGTGGGCGGCAGCAGGTACCGAACTCGCAGCCTCACACTTGCCAAGCAGGGTCTGTGCCACGGAGCCAGCCCTGCACTTGCCGCCTCGTCGCCTCCCCACCCGGGGCAGGAGCAGGAGCAGGAGCAGGGCGCTGGCTGAAGCCTTCATCCCAGACCAGGAAAATCAGACGCTTCCTCCAGGCCTTAGAAGAGTAGTCCGAGGAGGAAGGATGGCGTGGAGAAGCGGGCTCAGGCGTCACCAAGAGCAGCGGACTCAGGCAGACCGGCTCTGCCACCCTGTCTCCCGGGCGCTGAGGACAAGCTCCCTTCCCTGGCCGACCGCGGTGGGGGACAGATGAGCCCTGGTGGGCATGTTTGTGTCACAGAGGCGCCGGGCCACGCTGGCTGCTCTCGGTGATCGCGGCTGGGATTAATATTTATGATCCATTCCCTTATTTGCAGGCGTACCGGGAGATTCAGAGCGAGCTCATGCAAAACAGCCCGCCCGGCACCCGCTCTCTGTCGGGGCCCGGCGGGCGGGCGAGGTCCCGGCGTGAGGCCTTCGTGTCTTGCACACACACAGGAGGGCAAGACAGGGAGGGAAATCAGCCGGCGACCAAGAGGGAGCCCGGGCCAGGCGCCGGGGCCAGGGGACGATGGCAGGTTCTCCGGTCTGGGATTCTCTGTGTCGCGTTTTCCATCTCTCACCAGGATTGTTTGTCCCTGGAAGGCAAGGCTTTTATAAAGGAAACCAGAAACAAAAGAAAAAGCCCCAGAAGGTCACCTGGCCACCACCTCTGTGAGCCTGCACCCCCCCACACACCAGGGAAGCACCGTTTCCTGGGGACTAGGGGTGTCTCAGGCCTCGTTTGAGTCAGGTTCCACACCCCTGGGTGCAGTGCTCCGGAGAGTGAGTTCTGCCGCGTGGTCACAGCTCCCCGGGGGATGCTCAGCCCAGGTACGATCCGATCCGGGGGGACCCTGCTCAGTCCTCCGCAGAGTGGAGGGCGCCCCCAGGCCATCCCAGGACCCCACCCCCAGACCTCCCGCGTCTCCCACTGACTCCCCCGCCCACCCTGCCCGGTCCCGCCACCCATCGGCATGTGGAACGTTAGACAATAGAAGCTGAGTGTAACCACTGTTTACAGAAAAAACTGGTACAAGATTTATTTATTGGGAGGTGACTGAGGAATATGAATTCTACACTCCATTTAAAATGCTTTTTATTTCTCTCAGCCTTGGGGCTCAGAGTACATCTAATTTCACCCACAGCTATAATTCTCCACCAAACAGTTCCTGCTACTCCTCTGGGGTCCCCAGGAGCTGAGTTAGTTTATGTCTGCCACTGATGAGGCGCGCGCAGGGCTAGCGCGGGGGGCCGGCGTGGGGGGCTGGGGGTGGGGCCGCGCGCAAGCCCCCCCCCCCCGCCCTGCGTCCTGCAGCGGCGCCCACAGCCCCGGGCCCCGGGCCTCGGGATGGCCCGGCCCCGGCAGGCTGGCGGCCCATCGCTCATGCTGGACGCGTTGATTGCCCCAACCTCAGAGCTAACAAACAATTAGTTTGTTAGTATATTTATCCCGTGAACATTGGAGCCTGTGATTACAAATCCAATAGCGGGATTGTGGCGGCATTTGGAGATAAATATGTGCTCCGGGCCGAGGCCTGTCAGGCCGGCGGTGGGGGGCGGGGGGCGCCGGCGGGGGCAGATGCGGGGGCGGGGGGGCTTCTCAGGGGCCCTGGGCAGGTCGCCGTCCAGCTGGCTGTGTCCACCCTCTGCTGCTCCCCAGCCCCGTGCTCCTGCTGGCCTCGTGACCAGTGACTCGGGGACATCGCGCTTTGCTCTTGCCAAACCTCGGGGGTGCCCTGTGCTGGGCACTGGCCAGCAACCCCGTGCCCTTCCCGCCTCCGCCTCTCCTCAGCCCTCGGGTCTGCAGAACAAAGGGCCCAGACCTGCCTCCACGCCCACCCTCGGCTGCCCCCGGCGCTGCTTCCCTGTTTCCGAAGGTCTCTGGGCTCCCTGTCTGTATATACGCTTCGTTGCGTGGAATTCGCGTCCTTCCTTCCTCTCAGCCCCGGGGTGCAGCGGGGTCTCTCTGGGACCCCAGAGCTGCTGTGTCTCTGCTCCCCGATCAGCTTCCTCCCTACTCCTAGCAGCATCCCCCCAGCCCTCTGCTTCTGTGACTTCCTTTGTTTGGTGACCACCCCCAGCAGTGCTACTAGGGAGGCCCAGCTCAGGCCCACTGGTTCTGGGGGTTCCCCGGGGCCACCCAGAGGGACACGCCCAATTCTGCTTCCAGGAAGTCACGTGGTGCTGGGGAGTGAGCTCAGGGCCTCGTGCGTGCAAGGCCTGCGCCCGCCCCTAGACGCTCTCCCGGACTCTGTTGGTTGGCTCACTCAGCTGCCCCTGGGCTGCCTCGCCTGCCTTCCTGCTTCTCTTGGTTCTTTCTGCAGAAGCTCATCCCCTCCCTCCATTGCTCCTCTCCCCACTGCATCTGCTTCTTCTCATCCTTCCTGTATCACCCATCCGTCCAGCCACCACACATCCACTCAGCCACCACCCATCCACCTCCCCACCCATCTCTCCGTCTGTTGACCCACCCATTCATCCATCCACCATTAACTCATGTCCCCATCCACCCATCTTTATTCCTTTTATTTATCTGCCCATCAGATATCCACTTACTCATCCCCTTACTCATCCATTCATTCGTCCACCTGCCCATTTATCCATTCATCTACCCATCCACCCACCCATTCATCCACCACCCCCATTCATCCAACCCACCATCTACCCATCCACCTCTCCCTCCACCTGTACCATCCATCCTCCCGACCCTTTGTCCAGATTCTTCCCTAATCTCTGCATCTTTCCATTCACCCCTTTCCTCTACCCCCCACTCACCCTCCAGTTTTGCTCCTCCCTCTGGAATCATAGCGATCGTCACATCTCTGCTCCATCTGTGGATCTGCACTTCCTAGAATCTTACTTTCTCTATGTACCCGGGAACTTAGGCTCCAGCTGGCCCCACCCCCTGCCGGGACCTGGGAATGATGAGGGAGTCAGCCAGGCCCGTCCTGTTCTCTCGGAAAGCCTCCTCACATCTGCTCTCCTCATCACCCCACCCCTCGCCAGGCCAGGTGGCAGAATCCCTTCCTGACTCGTCTGCAGCAGACCCCCACTGGCCCTTCAGCCTCGGGTGCACCCATAGCAACACAGCTCACCCCAGTGTTCCTTGAATCCTGGAGGCGGGGCAGCAGGCAACCATCTACACGTGGATCGCAGTTCTCATCCATTGGGAATATTGGTGAAACTTAATGAGAACTTGACAATGTTAGTGGCCCACACACATTTATTATGTGTCTAGCACCATCCTGGGCTGTTGATGCTCTTGTTGAATTTTTACAACATCATGACAGAGGTGATGCCATTCTTTCCATTTTACAGATGTCAAAACTAAGACAGAGTATGAGGCAATATGCCCGTGGTCCGGAAAATGCTCTTAACTACTATTAGTGGGGGTGCTGGAGTGGCCTCTTCAGGGCCGCTGGCTCTCAGCAGTGACCAGATGGCCATGATCAGTTCTACAACCACCTTTTCTCTGTGCTCCTGAACAACCTGCAGGCACCCCAGCAGCCTCCACGGGCTCGTGAGGAGGTATTTCTGAGCCCTGGCCTCTGCCCAGACTCCTCAACCCAAACCATGCTCTTTCTTTTTTAGTTTTCTTTCTTTTAAAAAATGACGTTATTAAGTTCTTAGTTTAGTTACAGACATTCAATATTCCAACACAAATCTCACCACCATTGTCTCCAATCTTCCCAACCACCCTTGAGCCTGCCCCATCACAGGTCCTCAATAATTTATTTCACATTGCTGGCTATAAATAATTTGCTAAAAGGATGATCAAAAACTGTATCCTTAGGTGAAAGTTAGTGAAGATTGTTGTATCGCACCATGGAGCCCTTAAGCCCTTGTGTAAGAGATTACTAAGATGTTGTACCAGGTTAAGCCTTCTGTGTTGATATTTTGTGAATCAAGACTGGTTGTCTTCCACATGACATCCCATCCAATCTGGGATGCTACTTCCGGTTTATCAGTCTTATGATACACCGGAATGTCACATGGCCAAAATTGCAGTCACTCACTCCAGGGTGTCCAAAATTTCTAACAAAGTGATGGAGTTAAATTTTTAACTAACTGACGGCTTTGGGCCATGTGCGTGACTGCCGGGCCTCCAGAATTTTAGGGAGATGTGGGGAGGTAGCCTATTCCTCACCCCATGAAAGCTGGAGATTTCAGTCACAAAACCCGCATACCTGAGTGTTTCAGCAAATTAATTTCTGGGTGAGGTTCATCCGAGCAGTGGGGTCCAGCCAGGAGCATGGCGGCATTTGTGGAATATGGACTGTTCTCTTTCAAAGACAGAATTCCCATCTTGTTCAATCCCCTCTTTTTAAATGGCGCCCTCTCTTTAGGTCGGTTATTAGCACCATCAAGCATCTGAGCATGTCATGAACTAGAACATCTCTGCAGTTTCCCCAAGAAACTTCTGAATTCAGGAAGCAGGTACCCATTTCTATTTATTTAGGTTTTGGGGTAAAACACACCCAGCCATGCTCAGGGTTAACTCCTGGCTCTATATTCAGGAATCATTCCTGGCAGCACTCAGGGACCATATGGGGCACCGGGGAATTGAACCCGGGATGGCTGCATGCACGGCAATTGACGTACCCGCTTATACTGTCACTCTAGCCCATCACTCCTTCTTGGTCGCTGGGGCTCACACATCTTTTGTTTCTGCAGAGGTCATGTCTGGACATCCATGTAGAGGGATTCATGGAGCACATGGACTCGTGTGTCTGGTCTCCTTCCCTTCACTGGTTTCCAAGCATCGTCTACGTGGGAGCACATGCTGAAATTCCTTTGGGTTTCCAGATGATGCTCTGCTGGACAGATGCAGTGCACGCAGATGCACACTCTGTGTCTTCTTTGTCCACTGCTGAATGTTGGGTTGGTTTGCCTGGCTGCTGTGAATCGTGCTGTTCTGAGCATTCATCACAGGATTTGCATCATGTCCCAGTGGACACACATACTCTGTGTGTGTGACTCTCTCTCTCTCTCTCTCTCTCTCACACACACACACACACTCTCTCTTTCACACACACACTCTCACTCTCTCTCACACATACACACACACACTCACACACACACTTCCATGGTCTTGGCTCCCAAGGGGTGGGATTGCCAGATCACGTGGTTAACACTCTGCTCAGGCTTCTCAGGAATCACTTTCCCAGGGGCACTCCCTGCTGAGGGGCGAGCAGTCTGACAGGGGTTGGACCCTTTGTGCCCTCGACTCCTCTTGATGCTTAGACCCCAGAATATGAGGCCACACCCCTCCTCCTTTTAGTTCTGTTTGGGCCCTGCAGGTGCCGGTGAGGGCGATATCGGTCACCCCTTAATCCTAGTGAATATAGAGGCTGAGTTAGGTTAGTTGGCAGTAAGGAGCAGTGTAGACTCCTAAGTCCAGCTTAGATATACCCAGCTGTTCTCAGGGCTACCTCCTGGGCTCTGCACTCAGGGATCACTCCTGGAAGCCTGGGGGACCATACAGGGTGCTGGGGATTGAACCCAGGTCATTGGAGGTCAAGGCAAGTGCCCTACCCACTGTTCTATCTCTGCAGTCCTTAAAATCTTTGCCTAAAATTAAAAAAAACATATATGTATTGGATTTGTTTTAAAAGCATTTTTTTTCTTAAAAAATTACAATTTAGACGACCTGGTTACTCATATTAATGATTATGGTTTTGATATGCAAAGTTCACCCAGCATCAAAGAGCCAAGACCCTCCACTGCTGTGCCCTGTCCCCTCTGTCCACTCTTCCTCCCTCCTGCGTCTCCCCCCACAGCTTGCTTACCTGAGTTTTGTAACCTCAGGCTGAGGCTGTTACTGTTGTTTTGTCTCCGTCCCTCAGATGAGTGCGATGACCAGCAGTTGTCCTTCTCCCGGTGGCATCTCGCTTTCCACAGGGCGCTCCAGTTCCATCAGGTTGCAGCGACGGTGAAGGGAAGCTTCCGTCTTCCCCGACGGCCACGCAGGGCTCCTCGGCACCTGGAGACGGCGGCGGCGTCTTTCACCTTCGTGTCTGTCCTGCTGCATTTGGGTGGTTGGCTTAGCTTGGCCCAAATCCTTGCTGTTCTCCTTGAAACTGGACTGTCTCTTGCTCTAGAAAACTTGAGGTAGAAAACAGATTGAGAGGAGGGAAGTTGGCAAAGCTGTGACTTCCTCCAATTTTCCTCGATGCCGCCCCCTGTTTCCTCCAGCTACTGGCGCTGCCCACAGGAGGGCACATGCCTGGACTCAGACAGCCCCTGTCAGACTTCATGCTAGATGAGGCACCTGTAAGAGCTGGGCCCCTCCCACCTTACAGGGAAAACCCAGGAGAGAGAGACGTGTCAGTTCCAGCTCCATTTGCTTTCAAACGCAGGTGTGTGTGTGTATGTGTGTGTGTGCACGCACATGTGTGCATGTGTGTGTACATGTGTGCATGTGTGTGTACATGTGCATGCGTGTGTGCGTGTGTGTGCATGCAGTTAAGTTTAATTGAGCCTCACCAGAGTGAGGCTCAATTAAACTTATTAAAAAATTAAAAAATACAAACGGGCATGCACGAAAGGGGGTGATGTGTGTGTTGTTCGAGGGCTCTCGGGGCAGCTGGCTCTCTCTCTCTCTCTCTTTCTCTCTCTCTCTGTATCTCTCTCTCCCTGCTCACATTTAGTGCTCTCGAGCTGCTGTATATGGGCCGGATCGGGATGGCTCCTCCTTGTGCTCTGCTTCTGTGTGTGCCACTGTGCTCTCTTCTGTCTGTCTCTCTATCTCTGTCTCTGTCTTTGTAGTCTCTCCTCTGGTCTCTTCTGACCTCTCTTTGTCTCTGTCGTCTCTCCTCTGGTCTCTCCCAATCTCTCTTCTCTGATCTCTCTCTCTGGAGCCTTTCTGCTTCAGTCTCTGGAGCCCCACTCGCTCTCACTTCTGACTCTGACTCTGACTCTCACTCGCTTTGTGCTCTTTCCCCTGCTTCTGGCTCCCATGACTCCCTGATTCGCTTTTGCTTTGTGCTCTGCTTCTGTGTCTTCTCCCTCGCTTCTGTGTCTTCTCTCCTGCTTCTGTGTCTTCTCTCTCGGCTTCTGCGTCTTCTCTCTACTTCTCTTACAGTCTTAGTTTATAAAGCAATCACATAGGGTGCTGACACAAAGGTGAGTTGAACATTAACAAATCAACAAAGAGAGGTAAGACCACTCCAGGAGATTAACAAAATCTCATCTAAGGAGATTACTCCAGATTACTAGGAGATGCACTTAAGGGCAGGATCCCATCCAGGGTGTGTTGCTTTCCTCTTTCCTCAGCTAGTAACCCACTTAAATAGCTGTAGTAAATCTACTTCTAATATTTCTAGCAATGTCATTCTGTATGAGCACAGTAAGAGATATATCAAACTTAAAGTTTGGTTCTTCCTGAGGACATTCACTATATATTCCAGACCACAGTCCTCAGGCCAGGTTAGTCTTCCTAACCCCAGCAGGGTCCTAGTCTTGTTGTTACTTTTGGATCATGATAGCATTTGGCTATGACCATGCTCTCAACTTATAGTTGAGTATTGTGGTGCTTTGGCCTGACCTATTTCGATGCTAGGGTAGCTCACAGCTTGCCCTGGATCCATTTCGCCCCTCGTCGGGACCCTGTTTTTGGGGTGCTAAATAAATATTATTGGAGTCAATCGACTCCCAAGTTACAAAGCATAATATTAACTGTCTTCCTGTGTCCATACAGAAAGGACGTTGCTTTAAGGTAAACTAAGTTCCCTGTGGCAAGGCTGAAAGGACAAACCCAGTGTTATCCTACAGTGAGGTACAGCACAGACTAATGAAGCCCTGGAGACGCTGTCCCCATGCAGAACAGGAATGGACGGCTCCAGCTGGGATGTGTCCATTTTAAGGGCTGCGTGAAGTGGAGCCCCAAGGGAGAGAGCCTAATACAGACCTCCCTGGAGACAAGATGTCAGGCTGAGTCCCCCGTGCAGCTCTTCCCCAGCTGGCACCAGCCTCTGGGCACCATGGCTCATATACCTGCAGCTGACTCAGTCTTGTCACCACCTTGGTGCTGCGACCAGCCTTGAGGTGGATCCGTTTTTTTGTTTGTTGTTTTTTATATTTTAATTTTTTTTAGTCACCATGCGATACAGAGTTACAAAGCTGTTCATGGATGGGTTTCCATTATACAGTGTTCCAACACCCTCCCTCCACCAGTGTGCATTTCCCACCACCAGTGTCCCCAGTTTCCCTCCTGCCACCCTCTTCCCCAGTCTGTCCCATATGGCAGGCACTTTCTCTCTCTCCTCTCTCTTCTCTTTTTCCATCTCTTATCTCTCTCTTTCTCTCTCTCCTCTCTCTCACTGTTTTTGGGCATTATGATGTGTAATACAGATACTGAGAGGTTATCATGTTTGCCCCTTTACCTCCTTTCAGCACGCAGTTCCTATCCAGAGTGATCATTTCCAACTATCTTTGTCATAATGGCCTCTTCTCTATCCCAACTGTCCTCTCACCCAGTGCCTGAGGACCAATCCTCCTGGCCCTTGTTACTACTATCCTTGGGTATTAGTCTCATATTATGTTTACTTGGGCTGGAGCGATAGCACAGCGGTTGGGCTTTCGCCTTTCATGCGGCCAACCCGTGTTCGATTCCTCTGCCTCTCTCGGAGAGCCCGGCAAGCTACCGAGAGTATCAAGCCTGCACGGCAGAGCCTGGCAAGCTACCCGTGATGTATTGGATATGCCAAAAACAGTAACAATAAGTCTCACAAAGAGAGATGTTACTGGTGCCCGCTCGGACAAATTGATGAGCAACGAGATAACAGTGATGTTTATTTACTTCCCACAAATGAGTGTAATCATTCTATGTCTGTCCCTTTTGATTATTTCACTCTCAGCATTATAATCTCCATGTCCATCCATTTATAAACAAATTTCATAACTTCATCTTTCCTAACTGCTGCATAGTATTCCATTATGTAGATACAAGATGGTTCAGTTTTATTATTCTGTTTTATGGCTGCAGTGACTGGGACCCTGCAGAAAGAATGGGGTATGGAGGTAAACAGTGAGTAAGGGCAGAAATAGAATTTCATAAAGAAGCCTCCATCCCTGAATCTGTGTCTTTAACAACTGCTAGAGTTTACTGCTTTGACCTGTCTTTGCTGTCCAGGGCTAGGACCCATGACCAGTGGGTCCACATGGGATCCATAGAAAGCTGTCAGGGGACAGGCTCAGCCCACAAGGCCTGAGAAGGATCCCAGTCCTTCCATCTTGAACAAAAGCTTGTCTGGAATAAGTTACCCATGATTTTAATTTCTTTTCCTCTTTTGTCCATCAAGGCATCAGCTGTTTGGTCTTGGGTAGGTTTTGCCTGGCATAATCCTGGGTTCACTAGAGGAACAGAATGAAGAGCAATCCACTGCTGGTCTGTTGCTGGCATAAAGTAGGACTTCTATTCACTAACCCTTTTGGAGGTTCGACTTTGACCTGCTTCCATGGAGACTTCTGCTCCTCTGAAAGGGTCCATTCCCATTGAGCTGGGTGGTGACCTATGAGCCACCGGGTCCCAGATCAATGGGGCAATTTATGACTTTCTACACTGCAAAGCAGAGCGTTCCAGAATCTTTACTTACCTTGGGAGTCAAGAGTGCTATTTCTGGGTCCTGGCTACCCTCAAAACTTGATTAACTTGGTCTCTTGCTGCCGCCAAAGTGGATTAACCCCCAAATCTCACAGGAATGGTAATTATCAGTGGGACTTAAGGGACACTTTTAAATTTCCACAGCCATTCCAGGTACAGAATCAGACCTGGCAGGCTGGCTTTTGGCAGCTGCTGGCTTTGCTGGCTGCTCCAGGCTACAGACAGGCACATCCTAGTACCTCCAGTCTGTGACACGGGGAGGATTGAGACGGTCGAACCTCCATGAGATGGCCATGGTTCAGGCTGGGATGCAGGGAGGTATGAGATGGTCAGGCCTTATTATTTTTCTTTTTGGGTCACACCTGGCGAGGCACAGGGGTTACTTCTGGTTCATGCACTCAGGAATTACTCCTGATGGTGCTTAGGGGACCATATAAGATGCTGGGAATTGAACCCAGGTTGGCCATGTGCAAGGCAAATGCCCTACCCTCTATGCTATTGCTCCATCCCCAAGCCATATTAAGGGGCAACAAGGCTCATCAGGTGCCTTGGGGGTCCTGGTGTGGGATGAGGTCTTGCCAGTGCAAATATTTGTGTGTAAACTTCAAAGCTAAATAAATCCCCCAGTTTCAAGGTAGAAAAATGAAGGAGAGAGGAACCATCATTGGAGTGACTTTTTAAAATTATTGTTTATTCAGCAGATACTCAGAGAGTCTATTCTTTGCCTTGTCTGGGCACTAGGAATTGACACGTGCATGGCCACAGGAGAAATGTTGGCATTTAGTTTTGTTGTGCTGAAATCCTTCCTCTCTGCTTCTACCCTGTGGAGTTAAAAACCTCTCTAATCTCGAGATTTTCGCCTGCCAAAGGAGGCGGTCGTGGTGTATCCCTCATTCGGTTATGGGAGAATTCACTTGAGTCATTCAAGTAAAGGACTCATCATGAGTTTCTTAACAAAAAGATGTGGACCACAGATTTCCTCTGTGGACATTTCTCTCTTAGCCCACTGTGGGTGGGTATATTTAGGCCCTGCTAAGGAATGAAATTTGGGGCAAATTTGGTCAATGCTGGGAAAGGGAACTTGAGGGGTTCCCAAAGACCGCTCTATACAGGGTGTCTTCAGATCCAGACCACCTCATTTTATCAGTCCTGGTTCACCCCAGAACCAGGACTGATGATTTGATTTGATATGTGTCCTCCTGGATTGCAGAGTTCGGGTGTAGAAAGTGCAAGTGTGCAGTGTGGACAAATAAATCAGGACCCTGGACAGCAGCCTGGCGCTGTCCATGGTGCACGACCCCCTTTAGGCTAACGTAGCTGACTGTTTGAATCTCAACCAATGAGCCGGTCCTTCTATCTATCCTTTATCTTTCGCCTTTTCTCGCCTCCCTTCAGATTTGGTGGTAACTGGGCTGAGTAAGAGGACTTGGATCCTGTTTCAGCCTCCCTCCGGAAACTGGCAGACAGGAGCCCCCAGGCCAGTCAGGATAAGCTGGAGCGAGAGTGGGTGACTTCATGGGTGGACCGCCCTGGCACCCCAGTACTCTGAGAACCCAGGAAAATCCCATTCACTCCCTTTTCAGAAGACACTGGAGTGAGTCACCACAACGGGCAAGCTTTTTTGTCCTCAGAGCTTTCCTCTTCCTCCTGATCTTTGTCTCTGAGGTAGGAGTGACTATTGCAGGGGCATGGGAGAGGAAACAGGGGTGTGGCAAGGCTAAACAGTTTCCCACATCCACAGGGCTGGGGAGTGGGTTTAAGCCTGGACAGCCCGATTCTCAACACCCGCTCGGAGAACGAACAAGAGCACAGAAGTAAGAGTGGGGGTAGGTCTGAGCCAGGGCTGGGGCACTGCGCCCTGCCTCCTCCAGGGGGAGCCAAGGAGCTGGGGGCACCGCCAGCTCTGCTCAACGTTCTCTGGTGGAGACTTGCCTGGAGCAAGGGAGCACCAGCCAGGTGCAATGCGGTGTTTCCCGCCTGCCAGGTAGGGGCCCTTTCCTTTGTGCGTCTCTGGTCAGACAAGTGCAGGTGCGAAGGTTGTAGCTTCCCCCGCTCCCCCGGCACCCCCCCCCCCTGATGCTGCTGAGGTGCTGCCCTGACAGGAGGGAGTGCGTGGGTGGCTTTTATTGGGTGTGCATATCCTGCTTCAGACTTGCTCCCCCAGTCCACCCCCACTGCAATGGGGGCTGCCATCGGATTGGGCTCGTCCATAGACCCGGGCCAGCCGCCACTCCATGGAACAGACTCTCCTTCTCCTTCCCCCGGGGGGGCTGGGGGCCTCTGGGGGCTTCCTTTTGTGCACACAGGTTGGTCTCCCCACCATTTTCCTAATAGTTACAAATCACGTTCAGAAACCCCCAAGGGCTCCCGATCCATTAGCGGCCTATAGGGACGGCCCCGCGGGAGGTGTGTGTTTTGGTAACGGAGATGCGCTGTGTGCGGTTATTTTTAGGCGCGTCACACGCAGCTCCGTCTATAGGCTCCAGTGTGTGATCCTGGGCGTGAGGGCGAGAGAGACAGAGAAGCACACAGAGACGGAAAGACACACACGGAGACAAAGACTGATGCACAGAAAGACAGAATGATAGAGGCAGACAGACAGAGAGACAGACACAGAGTGAAAGAAAGGCAGCCAGACCTAGAGAGGGGCAGGCAGATGAGCCTGCCATAGAATGGCAGGTGGGAGGACAGATGGACAGATGGACAGGTAGGGAGCATAAGCTGACGGTCCCTAGCGTGAAATCATGTGTCTTTCCCAGGAGGGAGCGTCTGTCTCACCCTGGGTCCCTCAGCTCAATGTCTGTGTCGGCCCTGGATTCTGATTCCCTTGTGGGACTTTCAGGAGGTGACAATGTGGCCCCCTCATGAGGGGGGCTGCGCTGGCATCCATGGGGCCTCGGCGTGCTCAGGGGTGTGTGGGAGCCAGCCCACCCCCTGATGTCCATCCCGCTTGCCCACGCCTCTGTGTGAGGGGTGCGATGGAAGCCCCCTCCCTCCCTGCCCCCCACCCCCGGCCCGCCTCCCCACTGCTGTGGCGAAGCTGTTTCTCGGAAGCGCTTCCAGCACCTGGCTTAATAGACCTGCCTCTGAGCATATTCCCAGTTCCACACTGCTCCCCAGTGACTGGGGACCTTTTGTCAAGCACATATGAAATTAAGTGAAATAAAAATCATATTAAAAATTATTACCATCTAACAGCCATTAGTCTGCACACTGCTGTCAGCCTGTGATGGATTCCTCACTTACTTCAATGAATGTTCTAACGACAGTGATAAAATCACTCAGAAAAAATAGAATAAACCGTTAACCCTCTCCCATCGATGCTTGTTTTTCTTGGGGAAAGATACAATGAGGGATCCTGGTGGAAGGAGCCGAGCCGGATGTGACCGTCTGGAGGGAACCGTGGCTCGGCTGCGGGCTGCGGCCCTTCTGCCTCTGACTTGGGGAAGAGACCCTGGCCCCAAAGTCCTCCAGCTCGCTCTGAGCTGAGCCTGGTGCACATGCCGGGCTGTTCCTGGTTTGGGCAGGCAGTGCCTGGTGCCGGTACTCTGGGTCTTAAACTGGGTTCATTTCTCGAAAGGTTTGTCCGGCTTCTATCTACATCTGATCGGGAGGTCCAGGTGAACTGCGGTGTGCAGGGAGTCTGGGGCCCAGGGGCTGAAAGCCGGGCAGAGCAGCGAGATGCTTCTCAGGGAGAGATCCGGGACTGATGAACGAACGGGCTTTCTCTGCAGCAGAGGGCGAGGTCTCTGCGCTGCTGGAAGAAGTGACTAGAAGCTGAGGCTGTTGCTCACAGCCCTGGGAGGGGACAGCTATTCTGTACCGGGCAGGCAGAGCTTCTCTGCATTTCAGGGGGCTGCGGAGAAGCTGTGGGGTCCCCAGGCCGGTTGGGTTGGGTTGGGTAGACAGAATGGGGCATCGTTGGCATTCGGATTAGGGCAGGGGATGGAACCCTCTAGGAGTACCTACAGACCCAAGCCAGGACCATGAGGACAAGGGGCCATTGAGAAAGTTCTAGAAGGAGTGGATGGATAGGAGGTGGGCGTAGAGGGAGGTCAGGCAGTCTGGGGCTCAGGGAGGGAGAGTGTTTCAGGAGTTCCATCACGTGAATGGCAGAAGCTTTCTGGAACTGAAAACTGATCCTGGGTTTAGGGTGTGAGAGTGAAAGGGATGTCAGAGGGGCACCTCGCTTTCCCAAGAGAGGTCTCTGACACAGCCCTGGCAGTGAGTGGGATGACTGTGACTCAGTTTACCCACATGCAGAGGGCACACCTGAGGGGGTCCAGAACCTCAGCATCAAAATTGTCTGCAGGGCTGGCCTAGACCTGCGAGCATGGGGTGCCAAGTCACCTGGCCGTCACTTGGTGTCCCTGGAGGGTGACTCCAAGTGGCTGACCCAGCTCTTCCATTACAGCAGGGAGGGCATTTGCCTTGCATGCAGCCAACCTGAGTTCAATCCCCGGCATCCCATCTGGTCCCCAAGTACACCAGGAGTGATTCTTGAGTGCCCAGCCAGGAGACAACCCTGAATATCGCCGAATGTGGCCCTCACACAAACCAATCAACAAAATGATTGTCCTGGACAGGATTTTGCCACAATTTTCCGGCATCCAGTTTTGCCGTGTCCTCGTGCAGACGACATGTCCTTATGTCTTCATGAGGGACTCGTCTGTTTTGGAGGTTTCTGAAGTATCTTTCTTGGGGGACGCTCTTGCCCAAGGAAGCAGGACGCCAGGATAGGCCAGGAGTCAGGAGATGGTTCTACAATCATCGGGGGCTGGGAGCAGCAGCCTCAGGGGTGCTCGGGAACAAGGCAGGGCAGGTGGTACCTCCTTCCCGTGGGTAGCTCCTGGACACGTGCAGAGTGCCCGCCACCACGTGGTGTTCAGTGGATGCCACTGGAATCAGTCTCTGCCCAAGGTTGAGGTGGAGCCCGATCATTTCCAGGAACAGGCGCCGGTGGGTTTCTCCATGCTGGGCCAGTGGGAACTGGGCCCTGGAACGTTCTGTGAAAGGCTGAGCAGACATGCTCATGCCCCCTCTAGGATCACAGTGTCTGGCAAGGCGACACGCTGGCCCGGTCGCTGTGGCAACCTGCTTCCTGCCAAGAAGGGGCCTTTCTGCATTGCTTTTCTGGGGCTGCCCTTTCAAAGGGGGGTGGCTTAAGGCAACAGCCGTTCCTCCCTGCACGCTTCTGGAGGCTCAAGCAAGAGCCGGGACCACTGAGGCCTGATTCCTCCCTCTGGGGAAACAACGTTTCTTTGCTCCCTGGAGCTGCCAGTGGCTATTGGCAACCCTCGGCTTCCTGGAGTTTGTTTATAGCTGCCTCGCACCTCTCTGTCCTGGTGGTCACGCGGCACAAGGTTCTCTTACCTCTTCTAGCAAGAATGCGGCAAAACTGGAGGAAGGCCCCACTCTGGCCCAGGACAATGATTTTGTTGGTTGGTTGGTTTGGGGGTCACACTGGCAATGCTCAGCTCTGACTCCTGGCTCTGCATGCAGGAATCACCCCTTGGCAGTGCTCTGGGGACCATATGGGATGCCAAGGATTGAACTCACGTTGACGGCGTACAAGGCAAACACCCTCTCCACTGTGCTATCGCTCCGGCCCCTGGTTCAGGATGAACTTGTCTGATCTTGATGTCCCTTGCAAGCCTCATTCCAGAGCAAGATCATGGGCACTTGTGCCCAGCTGTTAGCACGCCAGCATCTCTCGGCCGTTAGAGCCACAGAACCGCAAAGGTGAAGTGTGTCCCTGAAACCCTCTCTATGTCGTATGGAGGGCCAGGGGCTGGGGAGAGTGGCAGGGAGGGCCTTGAGGGCAGAACAAAGGCTCCTTGTGGGCCATACGGGGTCTGCGTTAGGGACCCAGCAAGTGAGTCCTAGCCCGGGCACTCTGGAGCACCGGGACTGAGGAGGACAGTCAGAGCTGTCACCCAGGGCGAGGACCAAGCTGGCCCTTGGCCTTGGACACGTTATAGGAGGGGCAGCCATATACCAACCTTGGCACAAGTTCTGGGGAGGTGTCTCTTGGGGTCCAGGAATTCAGAGACTGCTTCTAGGACCAGGGTCTTGCGGGGGGGGCAGCTGTTTACTCATTCGTTTCTTGAATATTTTCTTCCTCAGTGCCAGGATGCAAGTGGTCCAGGGAGCAGCCCCTCGGATGAGACCTTAATCCATCAATTCCTATGAGTGGTGGCCACGGTCCGGCCCCAAACCCGTGGAAACACACTACAGGCTGGAGCTTAGGGGCAGGCAGGGGGTCTCGGCAGAGACCTGAGTGGAAAGGAAGAACCAGACAAGGGTGTGTGTGTGGTGGTGAGGGGGTGGGGTGAAGGGTCTGGGGGGCTCTGGTAGTGGTGAGTGTGGGAAGTTTGTGTGTCACAACCTCCAAAGTTTGCCATGTTATAATCATGTTACCTAAACTACAGCTCAGAAGATAATATTCGGGGCTGGAGCAAGAGCACAGAGGGGTCAGCTGTTTGCCTTGCGTGCAGTTGATCCAGGCTTGGTCCCCTGCACTCCATTCGGTTCCCTGGCACTGTCAGAAATGGTGCCCGAGCACAGAGCCAGGAGTGAGCTCTGAGCACTGCTGGATGCGGCCCCCAAACAATAATAATAATAATAATATTTACATGTAAAAAAAAGTCCACTGAAAATAAAAACAAATGAAAACGAAAATACAGTTTTGCTCCCTTCCTCCTCCCCCAAGAGAACCAGGCAGGGACTTGGGGCTGGCATGGGGCTCAGAGACGACACCCCCAAGTTCAATCCCTGGCACCATAGGCCCTCCAGCACCGCTGGGGGTGGTCCTGGGAGCCCCAATAGGGTGACCTTGGTGGTGCCCAGGACCAATGGGCCTGAGGAGCACAAGCCACTAAGCCCAAGAGCGATCTATAGGGCCACATGTCGCCAGGAGTGGCCCCAGATCTCCTGAGCACTGCTTGGGGGACACCCCCACCCGCCCCAGATAAGAAAGTACCAGGCAGAGGGCCTAGGAAGTGGCTCAGCAGTCTGAGGTCATGAGTTCGATCCCTGGCTCCACTCCTCACTGGGGCCATCCCCAGCCCACCCTGCCAAGGTGATTCCCGGCTACAGTGTGCCAGTGTGTGCCACCCCCAGGACAATGCAGCCAGGTATGTGCCCTCCTGGACAGGAAGGGAAAGGAAGAAGAAAGCAGGGGGCAGGGCAGGGCAAAGGTATGAACAAGCCCGTAAGAAGGGAAGAACCAGGAGGAGGGCTGGGAAGGTTGGCCTGTGCCTCGGGGGGGATGGAGGGAAACCCAGGGGTGGAGCTGGGAGAGGAGGGGCCAGAGGTCATGTGGGGGGACCGTGGCCGTATGAAAATGTTCCGGGTTCCAGGGGCTAGTGAGATGGCCAGGGTGCCCTGAGGCTGTGACCAGGAGCCAAGAAGCAAGGTTGTGTGTGTTGGGGGGTTGTGGGCTTTGGAGGGAGCAAGGTTGTGTGTGTTGGGGGGTTGTGGGCCTTGGAGGGAGCAAGGTTGTGTGTGTTGGGGGGTTGTGGGCCTTGGAGGGAGCAAGGCTGTGTGTGTTGGGGGGTTGTGGGCCTTGGAGGGAGCAAGCTTGTGTGTGTTGGGGGGTTGTGGGCTTTGGAGGGAGCAAAGTTGTGTGTGTTGGGGGGTTGTGGGCTTTGGAGGGAGCAAGGTTGTGTGTTGGGGGGTTGTGGGCTTTGGAGGGAGCAAGGTTGTGTGTGTTGGGGGGTTGTGGGCTTTGGAGGGAGCAAGGCTGTGTGTGTTGGGTTGTGTGGGCTTTGGAGGGAGCAAGGTTGTGTGTTGGGGGGTTGTGGGCTTTGGAGGGAGCAAGGTTGTGTGTGTTGGGGGGTTGTGGGCTTTGGAGGGAGCAAGGCTGTGTGTGTTGGGGGGTTGTGGGCTTTCGGGGGAGCAAGGCTGTGTGTGTTGGGGGGTTGTGGGCTTTGGGGGGAGCGCCAGGTGCTCTCTCCCACATGAGGGCCCCCAACCCTCGGAAGCCCCAGCGAGGCACTGAGGAATCGTGGGTCACACCTGGGAGAGTGACCTTGAGGTGCCCACGCTGAGCGAGGGTCACAGGTGTACCCTGTGGGAGAAAGAACGCCTGAGCACTGCCCACATGATGGTGGGGGCACATCTGCAGGGTGGGGTTCATGCCAGCACGATGGTGGAGTCACGGGCCAGCATGATAGCAGAGACACATATCCACAGGGTAGGGCTGGGTCTAGGGTGGAGAGAATGAGGCAGTAGGGGTTAAAGCCAGGTGGGTTAAAGGGCAGGTGGGCCCTGAGGGAGGGCACGGGGTGGGGTGGGGGTGGGGGGGCGTGCCGTGCTCTGCTCACTGGCTCCCGGCCCTGGATTGAGCCCAAGGGAGGACGGGGGTCGCTGAGCGCTCACCTGGGCGGGCCCCCACCAACTCTCAGGCCATTTCTAGAAGAGAGGAGGGAACAGGGCGGGTGAGTGGGAGTAAAGGGTGAGTGGGTGGGGGGGGGCTCGGATGTGACAGTCACCGGTGGCTCAGTGCATCCGTGTGGAGATGGATGATAGGACCGACCCGCGGTGCCCACCAGCTGGTGCTTGTGGAGCAAGAGGCCCTTTTGTCCTAATGGGCAGGGCCCAGGAGAGAAGACCCCTCCGGCTGCCATCTAGGGAGGGACGCTGGACAGCAGAGCAGGCCAGTGGGCGGGGCCTAAGAGAGCTCAAACCAGGCCTCGTTCTGTTATTGGCTTCCAGCAGGAAGGGAGGTGGGACTTTGGGGTGACCTCACAGCCACACCCTGGCAGGGGGTCCCTTCGTTTGGGTGCGTTGTGTTCTCATAGGATTATTTTCTAAACATAAATGACAGCTTGTACTTTTGATTTTATAAAAATTATTTTTCTTCGAATTTATTTGTCATTTTGTGATCAGGCGTGAGTGGAAAATTTATTCTCGATATTATGATCAGGAGAGCCCGGCAAGCTACCGAGAGTATCTTGCCTGCATGGCTGGTTCTAGAAGGTTCTAACCTGGCAAGCTACCCGTAGTGTATTCGATATGCAAAACCAGTAACAAGTCTCACAGTGGAGACATTACTGGTGCCCGCTCGAGCAAATCGAAGAGCAGCGGAATGACAGTGATACAGTGATGACAGTGATTATGATCAGGAAGGATAGAAAGCCCAAGTCTGCAGGACTTATCTCTTCACAAGGACAGGAGCGACCCCACCACCATCAAGTTACCTGAGGGTTGGATGAGTCAAAATATGCACAACGCAAAACGGAAAGACTGCCATTGTAAGAGCTGTTCCTGCTCTAGTTATGGAGTTACGGTTGTCGTGATTGAGTGGAAAGTATGCGCCCCGGCTCTAACCAGAGGCTACTCTGTAAATAAATACAATAAACATCAGAGGGCTCCTGATGTTCCAGCCGGCTTCTGTAGCCAGCAGAGGGTCCCCTGCCCAGGACGTGGCACCCTGCCCCTTTGTTTACCGAGGTCGGAGGGGATGTGGGGACCACCAGCACCAACCGGAGACATCCCCTGACCAGGCCAGAGGTCTAAGGGCAGTTTACAGGCAATGATAGATCCCACCCAGGGGCAGGGTTTTCTTGTGTATTGGGGGCGTGGCTCTACCTCCCAGAGGCCAGGGTGCTGGGCTGGCTGGACAGACGGACTCCAGCCTGGCTGGCTTCCGCCATCTAGGAGCCTTAAGTTCCAAAGTGGAAAGTGAGGTGACCCAGGGACCCCCTCCCCACCCCTGGGGGGCGGATCGCAGGGGCAGGATTTAGCACCAGGCACTGTCCTGGCCAGATCCCTGGGCTCTCATGCCACCGTTGGTATTCAGGGGGGCTACAGACCTCTCCCTGGGCAGCCAGCTGGAGGCACGCCGGGGGCACAGCAGCCAGGGGGCGTTCCCTGAACCCCTCTGCTTGGGCCACTTCCCCACAGCTGCTACGGGCTCCCGTATGACCTTGTCATTTGCAAAGGCAGAGAGAGCTGGTGGTGGGGGGGCAGGGGGTCCTCAGTGACGTCCGTGGGACCTGCATGGCCCCCTCACACTGCTGCTGTCACCAGAGGCCATGTGGGGACCCCGGATGGCGGCGTAAGAACAGACAAGGTGGCAGAGGTGCCTGGGCCCGACCCCATGCATGGAGCAGCACTGTGAGATGTGACAGGGTGGAAACGGGGTCAATGAAGGGTCCACCCGGGCCCCCCCAACCCCGCTCTCCTTGCCAGTGAGCTGCCACCCCCGCCCCAGGCTCTTAGCCTCTGCCTTGCAGCCCCTGTCTGTTAAGCAAAGAGAGCATGGCCACGGTTGTCATGGTGCCCCAGAAGGTTCTAGATGAGGCAGCTCTGGGCGGGAGGGAGAGCCTGAGTGCGGAGCCCAGCTCTGTGGGGTGCAATATTGCCTGTCCAGGGATGCTTGGGCGGGGGTCGCAGCTGCTGCCCAGGGGCCATTTTGGGTGGTGCCCGGGACCAGCTGGGATTCTGGGGCTGCAGGAGAGAACCAGGCGGGGGAGCACTGAGCTGGGGGTGACGAGTGCCTCTCAGCAGCTGCCGGCACATCCCGGAGCATGCAGGGCATGGCAGAGGGGAGGGGACGTGGGCGGGGGCGTGTGAACCCTGACCCCATCCCTGCCCTGGCGGGACCTGGGCAAGGGTCCCCTCCTCCCTGAATGCCAGCCTTCTCACGCGTGCCCCGGGGTGCTGGCGCTCCCTGGGAGCGCGCTCCACGGGGCGAAAGAGCTGACCCCTTGCTCTGGCTCCCCCAGTGCTCGGAGAAGGAAGGACGAGAATAATCACAGTATCCATGGTGGCGGCGGCCTTATTGTTCCTGGGCGGCTTCAGAACCAGGGGAGTGGCAAGCTGGGTGTGTGTGTGCATTGGGGGTGGGGGGACAGAGGTGGCGAGGCCAGGGCAGGCCAGGGCTCCGGGAGCGGAAGAGTTAAGTCTCCATGGAAACAGGCATGCATTATTTACGCGGCCTAATGAATAAAACATTTATGTGGTAGGCTAATAAATTCCCTCACACAAAGCAAAGTAAGCTATGATTTAAATATCGGCCTCCGCGGGCTGAGTTATGGAGTCTGCTCAGGGGGACCCTCGTGGTTTTACACCTCCGGCCGCTGGAGGGAAGGAGGGAGGGAAGGAGGGAGGGAGGGAGGGGAACGTGGGGTGGGGCGGGAGGAGCACCCCCGGAAGTGGCGTTCTGGAGCCTTCTGAGGGATACCTAAACCCCTGCTGTAGTCCGCAGTGGGTGAGTCGCCAGGGAGCCAGTCGGACCCCCGCCCATGCGGGATTTAGGTCGCCTAGAGGAGGCCGCTTGCTGGGTAGGGCCTGCGTTTGGGTGTGGGGGCACCAGTGTTTACTGCAGAGATGCGCCCCTACCTTTGGGGGCCGGGGAGCCTGCTGCATCGGTCATCTGAGCACCCTTTTGGAGGTTTGGGGTTCTGCCAGATCTGTCTTGGGGTGCCTGTGATGAAAGGAAGAGCTGTTTGGGGGGCCTGGCGTGGGCATGGGCCATGGAGAGCAGGGCAGAAGGCGGGGGGCCCACGCTAGGGTAATGGGCGGCTCTCCTACCCCCCTCGGCCCTGACCTCCAACCTTCGGACCTGGAGCCCCATCTCGGGCTCTTTGAATTTTCTCTCCTGCTCTTGCTCACGGCGCCTGTCTCGGTCTAGTTCTCTCTCCGTCTCGGTCTCTCTCGGGGAACTCATTCACGTCCGCGGAGGGGGTCCACATTCTGTGTCCACGGTGTAGGAGCCCTGGGGGGCTGAGGGCGGAGGAAAGGGCTTCCTCAGCGTCTGAGGGGCGTGAGATGGCCCTGGGGACACCGGGGGTGGCCCAGGGAGGGCACCAGCCGAGGCTGCACCAGGTGAAGCGGCCTGTCCCTGGGAAGGTGGGGCACAGGCTGTCCTGTTGGAGCAGACCTCCTGGCTGGCGCTGGGGACAGTGGCCGAAGCTGCTTCTCCATCAGCATCCTGATGTCCGTCTGGCCCTGTTATCCCCCCACTGCAGGGGCCGTTCTCACCTGCCAGGTTGCCACCCTTTCATTGCGAGTGTGATTTGGGCTGCACATGGCCCTGCCCTGCTCTGTCCTGGTGAGGGAGGGGGTGGCCTGGGTGTCAGGCCTGGGGCTGGGAAGGCCACCGTGATTGCTGCGCCCGTCTGCTCTCTGTGCTGGGCTGGCTGGAGGGACTGACGTCTCCTTTCTTGGGGCATCTCTCCTAGGTGCCACTTTCTGAATGACATGGGGCAGGATCCAGGGAGCGGGATTTTATCGAAACTGCTGGAATGTACCTAGGCCCACAGGGCAGGTGGTGTGGCCAGCTCCCCTGTCTCGCCCAGTGTTAGAGGAAGGGACTGGGTCTACCCTTGAAGGTCCGTGGGGCAAAGACTTGGAGATGGCACCCTGGGATCGGGGACACCATCTGCAGTGTTGGGGGGGTGTCTCCCCTCTCCCCAGGCGGGGCTAAGCCGGGTGCTGGCAGAGGAGATGCTCTCAGGGTTTGAATCACGGTTCACCCACTGCCCCCACGCCACTAGCTCTGTGAGGGACGGGGCTGGGGTAATTAAAAACCAGCTCGAATGTGGCCTCCACTCATGGGGTGTCCCCTGCATGACTGGTCGTTTGCCACTGCGAGGCCAGCAGGCTGGGGCCGCGGCCACCAAGGGGGACGCTGTGTGCTAAGGTGGGGAGAAGGGACCAGAGGTGGGGGCCAGAGCTCCCCAGCCCTGCCCACGGGAGCTACGGAAGTGGCTCCCAGCTTGGGGGGCCATCCCAAGGCCGCCCTATTCATCCTGTGCCAGGCTCCCCGCTGTTCCCAGCCTATGACCTTCGACTGGTGATTTCTCTGTGCTGACCCGGGTATAGGAGGGGTGTGCGTGGGACATGCTTCAGTGTGGCCGCGGGGAGGGAGTGAACTCACATTTGTGCAAAGGTTCCCCAGCACCTCCCCCCAACACACACACACACTGCTGAGCACCTGTGGGGGGCCCTGACAGGACAGCTGACCCGACTGGGGCTTCATGCCAACGGGCCTCATCTGTGCGCACCCCCGTGGTCCCTGCAGCATCCTTAGACCCTTCTGTGGACCCCACCGGAAAGTTTCTTTTAAACCCCCCCCCCCCCCGTTTGTGCCCGGGGCACCTGCCACTGCCCCAGCCACCAGCCCACACGGCCTCCAGAGGCACGTGGCTGGGGTGAGGTAAGGAGGTGGAGGGGCGGGGCAAGGAGGTGGAGGGGTGGGGCGAGAGGGAGGCAGCCGGGCATTCGAGTCACAAACTGGCCCTGAGCGGTGCTGAGCCCCGGCAAGGGCTGGCATAGAAGGGGACCTGCTTTTTCTTTTGAAGTGCAGAAGCTTCTTAGTTTGACGTAGTCCCATTTGTTCATGTTTGCTTCCACTTGCATGGTCAGTGCTGTTTCGTCCTTAAAGATGCTTTTAGCTTCAGTGTCATGGAGAGTTCTGCCTACATTTTCTTCTGTGAACCTTATAGATTCATGTCTGATATTGAGGTCTTTAACCCACTTTGATCTGATTTTTGTGCCTGGCATTAGACAGAAGTCAGAGTTCATTGTTTTGCAGGTAGCTATCCAGTTTTCCCAGCGCCACTTGTTGAAGAGGCTTTCCTTGTTCCACTTTGCATTTCTTGCTCCTTTGTCAAAGATTAAGTGGCCATATATTTGGGGGTCTGTGACAGGATATTCAACTCTGTTCCATTGGTCTGCGGGTCTGTTTTTATCCCAATACCATGCTGTTTTAATTACTACTGCTTTGTAGTAGAGTTTGAAGTTGGGGAAGGTGACGCCACCCATCTTCTTTTTCCCAAGGATTGCTTTAGCTATTTGTGGGGGTTTATTGTTCCATATAAATTTCATGAGTGCTTTGTCTATTTCTTTGAAAAATGTCATGGGTATCCTGATAGGGACTGCATTAAATTTGTATAGTGCTTTGGGCAGTATTGCCATTTTGATAATGTTAATTCTCCCTATCCATGAGCAGGGGATGTGTCTCCATTTCCTAGTGTCCTCCTTTATTTCTTGAAGTAGTGTTTTGTAATTTTCCTTGTATAGGTCCTTCACCTCTTTGGTTAAGCTGATTCTAAGGTACTTGATTTTATGAGGTACTATTGTTTTTTTAATGTCTCTTTCTTCTCTTTCATTATTTGTATATAAGAAAGCCATGGACTTTTGGTGTTGATTTTGTAGCCTGCCACTTTACTATATCAACTTATTATTTCTAAGAGCTTTTCTGTAGAGCCCACAGAATGGGAAAGAATATTTACCCAATACCCATCTGATAAGAGATTAATATCCAGGATATACAAGATACTTGTAAAATTGTATAAGAAAAAAACCTCCAGAGTCTCGGGCCAGGGCTGGTGCTGTCTCCAGCTACGCCGAGATTCGACCCGGGTGGCCATGCCTTTGCACAGCCGCTTTGCTGCTTAACAAGCAGGATCCAGAGCCAGCTATATGACTTGGGGTTCCAGCGAGTGCTTTGCAGCCATGTCTCCAGACTGTGAACTAAGCTTTCGCCCCACGCCAGCCAACGGGGGAAATATCCTTCTTCCTTGGTTTTTCTTCCCTCCGGGAGGAAGAGGTGTGATGTCCACCATTTTATGGGACTTTTAAACAGGTATGAACTTGGTGGAGCGGGGGGAAAAAATGTGCTTTAAACTTGAAACAGCAGGACGCCTGGGCAGTCTCGGGCCGGGGCCGGTGTCGGCTCCAGCTCCGCCGAGATTCGATCTGGGTGGCCATGCCTTTGCACAGCCGCTTTGCTGCTGAATGAGCAGGATCCAGAGCCAGCTATATGACTTGGGGTCCCAGTGAGTGCTTGCAGCCATGTCTCCAGACTGTGAACTAAGCCTTTGCTCCATGCTGCTCCAGGAAGGGAAATGATTCAATTTCCAACTTAAATCTCCCTGGACTTAATTACTAAAATACAGAAATCCTAAACCTTTATATTTCTTCATTCTCATCAGTGGAAAACTAATTATCAAATGTTTCCCTGTCAATAGGGCCGTATTCTTGGGGGATAAATTCTAACAAGAATAGTGAATTCTGTGTTGAAACTCCAACAACAATAGTGAGTTTGGTATTGAAATATGGAATGTAATCAAGGTAAAGTGAAAAGGAAGTGAAATTTATCAGTTATGCAGGTGGGGATTGAGGGGTGGGGGGTGGGAGGTATACTTGGTTTTTTTTTGGTGGGTGGGGGGTGGGAGGTATACTTGGTTTTTTTTTGGTGGTGGAATATGGGCACTGGTGAAAGGATGGGTGTTTGAGCATTGTATAACTGAGACATAAGCCTGAGAACTTTGTAACTTTCCACATGGTGATTCAATAAAATAAATTAAAAAAAAAAAAGAAAAAACCTCCAACCCCATCAGAAAATGGGGAGAAGAAATGAACAGAAGTTTCCTTAAAAAAGAAATACAAATGGTCAAAAGGCACATGAAAAAATGCTCCACATCATTAGTCATCAGGGAGATGCAAATCAAAACAACAATGAGATATCATCTCACACCACAGAGACTGGCACACATTCAAAAGAACAAAAGCAACCAGTGCTGGCTTGGATGTGGGGAAAAGGGGTCGCTCCTTCACTGTTGGTGGGAATGCTGACTGGTCCAGCCTTTCTGGAAAACAATATGGACAGTCCTTCAAAAACTAGAAATTGAGCTTCCATATGACCCTGCAATACCACTTCTGGGAATATATCCCGAGGATGCAAAAGAGCACAGTAGAAATGACATCTGTACCTATATATTTATTGCAGCACTGTTCACAATACCCAAAATATGGAAACAACCTGAATGCCCTAGAACAGATGACTGGTTAAATAAACTTTGGTACATCTATACAATGGAATACTATGCAGCTGTTAGGAGAGATGAAGTCATGAAATTTGCTTATAAGTGGATAAACATGGAGAGTATCATGCTAAGTGAAATGAGTCAGAAAGAGAGGGACAGACATAGAAGGACTACACTCATTTGTGGAGTATAGAATAACATCACATGAGGCTGACACCCAAGGACAGTAGATACAAGGGCCAAGAGGATTGCCCCATAGCTATAAGACTGCTTCATGAGCAGAGGGAAGAAGGCAGATGGAATAGAGAAGGGATCACTAAGAAAATGATGGCTGGAGGAATCAGTCGGGATGGGAGATTCATGCCGAAAGTAGATAATGGACCAAACATGATAGCCTCTCAGTGTCTGTGTTGCAAACCATAATGCCCCAAAGTAGAGAGAGAGTATGGGGAATATTGTCTGCCTTAAAGGCAGGGGGAGGGTGGGAAAGGGGGGTATACTAGGGATATTGGTGGTGGGGAATGTGCACTGGTGGAGGGATGGGTGTTTGATCATTGTGAGATTGTAACTCAAACATGAAAGCTTGTAACTATCTCATGGTGATTCAATAAAATTTAAAAAATTTTTAGAAAAAAGAAGGGGAGCTGCCCGCCGCCCGCCTCCTCCAGGTTCCCCAGGCCATCTGCGAAGTTGCCCAGAGCATCTAGACAGAAGTGCAGCAAGGGGGGCTGGAGCCATAGCACAGCGGGTAGGGTATTTGTCTTGCATGCGGCCTAAGTTCAATTCCCAGCATCCCATATGGTCCCCTGAGCACCGCCAGGAGTAATTCCTGAGTATAAAGCCAGGAGTCACCCCTGTGCATCGCTGGGTGTGACCCAAAAAAAAAAAAAAAAAAGTTGCTGCAAGGGGGTGTGTTGACTTTAGGAAGACCTTTTTAGTGGGTGGGGAGATGGGTAAGTTGGGGTCCTACTAGGTTGCCCAGTCTCTGTGATCAGGGATCATTCCTGCCCTGCTCAGAGGATCATACGTGATGCTGGGGGTCCAATAAGGGCCTGTGGCCAGGATTAATCCCTGAGTGCAAGAGCCAGCAGTAACCCCCGAGCAATGCTGGGTGTGACTCAAAAAGCTAAACAAAACCAAAACAGAAACAAATGAACAAACAAACAAAAACACCCCCCAAGATCCTTTTTGGATAGGGAGGGGACCAGTATGACAATAATAGTTGGAAATGATCACCCTGGACAAGAACTGAGTGTTGAAAGCAGGTAAATGGGTACACATGATAACCTTTCAGAATCTGTACTGCAAACCATAATACTCAAAAGGGCAGAGAGAGGAGAGAGAGAGAGAGAGAGAGAGAGAGAGAGAGAGAGAGAGAGAGAGAGAGAGAGAGAGAGAGAGAGAGAGAAGTGTCTCTATCATGTATGTATGTGGGGGGGGGACAGGGTTGGTGGTGGGAAATGTACACTGGTGAACGGTGAGTGCTGGAACATTGTATAACTGAAACACAACCACGAACAACCTTGTAACTATGTATCTCACTGTGATTCCTAAGAAAAAATTTAAAATACTGACCGAACAAAATCCTTTCTGGAGCTAGTCTGCACCAAGAGCTCCGGCCTGCCCACTGCAGGCATGGGCTGGGGCTACTATTCCGTACCCCTGAAGGACAGCGGGCATTTCTTCCTGCCACTCAGAGACCACCTGCCCCACTAGGCCACTCGCTTCACTTCCTCACCTCCAAGGGAAGTCATTGAGCCGCCTCCCTTCCATGGATTCACCAGTACTTTTATACTAATTGACAGTGAGGGTGCAATGGAAAATAAACCAGATATATATCTCATGTTCTAGAAGCTTCTGGAACCTAGGTTCCAAACCTATTTCTTTCTTTCTTTTTTTTCTTTTATTGAATCGCCATGAGCTACAGTTACAAAGTTTTCATGTTTGAGCTTCAGTCATACAATGATCGAACACCCATAGCTACACCAGTGCATATTTTCCACCACCAATGTCCCCAGTATCCCTCCCCGTAGCCCACCCCTCTCTCTGCCCCTATGGCAGACAATTTCCCTCTTACTCTATATATACTTTTGGGCATTATCCAAACCTATTTCTTTTTACAACTAGTTATGTGACTTCAAGCAAGTCCTATAACCTCTCGGATCCTCCTGCTTCTTCATTGATTAGAAGAGTTAATATTCCTTGTCTCTTGGGGCTAAGCTTCTGGGGGTGGGAGAGGTCAGAGGAGAATCTAAAGTGCTTTGCATGTTTCTTGTTTCATAGGCTTTGTTTGGGGAATGTGAATATTTTACATAGGCCCAGAACAGCAATCTGAAATGAAAGTGAAATGAGAGAAACGGACCCACCTTTCTGTTCAGCTGGTGACCTCATCATCATCATCATCATCATCATCATCATCATCATCATCATCATCATCATCATCATCATCATCATCATCCCATTGATCGTCGAATTTCTCGAGCGGCCTCAGTAACGTCTCCATTCGTCCTAGCCCTGAGATTTTAGAAACCTCTCTTTGCTTGTCCTTCCCAATGGTGCCGCATTGGAGGCTCTTTCAGGGTCAGGGGAATGAGACCCAGCATTGTTACTGGTTTTGGCATATGAATACACCGTGGGATGTTTGCAAGGCTCTCCCATGTGGGCAGGAAACTCTCAGTAGCTTGCCAGGTTCTCCCAGAGGGAGAAGTAGGCTACAAGGTTTCTGGAGCTTGGTTTTAAGTCTCTGGATGTTGGCCGTTGGTAGGATTACATGGCACCAGGGGCAATCCCTGGGTGTGACAGCCTAGCTACTGGAAAATGGGAAATCTGGGCGGAAGAGGCCCAGTCCCAATCCAAGTAGGCTTGGAGGTCTCATCCCTGGGTCCCACATAACTGGGTTCCTCTGCCAGTACCTTCATGCATGAGACTCGTTCGAACATGTGGAGAGGGGCCTTGAGCATGGCTATGGCTAACACTCGGGAGGTCTTCGGCTGCGGTAGCTCTGCTTAGGGCAGGGAGGGAAGCTGGAGCCCACCCCCTCTGAGGGGCCTGGGGGAAGACAGCCAGGCACATGGGCAAGAGACTCTCTGCCCTTATCATAGGATTAGAAATTCCCCAAGGGACTAGGAATACAGGAAAGTGGCTGGAAAGGTTTTGAATTAAAACTTTGTATTAAGATTATGCCTTTTCCCCCTCAAAGAAACTTGGATTTCAGCCCAGAGTGTTAGTACAAGAGGGAAGGCTCTTGCTTTGCATGGATTAGATGTGCTCAAATCCCCAGCACAGGATATGCTCCCCAAGTACCACCAGAGGCAGAAATAGCTGGTACTGAGTGCCACTGGCCTCAACAGCCCGGCGCTCCCACCCCCCAAGAAACTAGGATTTCCTGGTTTTTTTTTTGTTTGTTTGTTCTATTTTATTTTATTTCGATTTTTGGGTCACACCCAGCAATGCTCAGAGGTTACTCCTGGCTCCACACTCAGAAATCACTTTGGGCAGTGCTCAGGGGACCATATGGGATGTCAGGGATTTATTCCTGGTTGGTCATGTGCAAGACAAATGCCCTACCCACTGTACTGTCGCTCTGGCCCCCAAACTAGGAGTTTTTTGGGGAAGTAACCAATTCCTGGTCATGGGGTAGCAAAGTATAATATAAACCTGGACCACCTTGTCTTTCCAGAAAGCAAAGAAAACTACAAAACTGCCATGATTCTGTCCAAGGATTTCAGAGGTAAACATGGAAAAGGCTTCCATGGCCCATGATGGGCATTTGAGACACAAATAATAAAACTAGTTTCAATGGGTTGGAATGCATTAAATATCTTCCAGCCCACCAGTTCATAATGACACTGGGAAAGAAAAATAACACCCCTATTCACCAAAATTTGAAGCTGATGGGTCACTTTGGAGGATGTTAGTTTTATTTTTGAAAATTATTATCAATAGAAGGAAATAATTGAGGATTTATCTTGCCAGGAACATATGAATGTTACCTCAGGTAACCAATTTATTGGTGGAGGGAATTTTCTCCGAATAGAACTTATCCAGCTAATAAATGAAGGAGTGAGAAATTAGAATAGCATTACTTGGCAACCTCTAATGAAACAATGAATCTAGACAATGAGCTCCAATGGCTGCAAATATCCCCCAAAGACAAGAAAGGATAACTAGACGGTAGGTGTCTGTTGATGGACGTGCCTGTCATTCATGCAATACGGCCAAAAAATCAAATCAAATCTGCTCAAGCCTCCAGCTCAACTACCCAGGAGGATCTATGAAGGATGGGGGAACAGGAGACCAGAGCCATAGGACATTGGGGAGAGCGTTTGCTTTGCACGCAGCCAACCTGGGTTCAATCCCTAGCATCCCATATGGTCCCCTGAGCAACCCCAGGAGTAATTCCGGAGTGCAGAGCCAGGAGGAACCCCTTTGCATCGCCAGGTGTGACCCAAAAAGAAAGAATAAAAGGTGGAGGAACACGGAAAATGGTACCAAAGACAGAACATCTGCCAGTCTGCTCTGGGGGATGTTCCACAGGACAAGTGACCTAGCTTGTCCAAACAGATGTCGCAAAGGAAACAAAAGGAGGAGGAGCTAAGAAGGGAAGAAACGAAAAGGATGTGCTACTGGCAGCAATATGTGGACTTGATTGTGTTTCAATTCTAACAGCAAGAAAATTGCATCATGCCATTTGACACAAATAAACCTTGATTGGATCTCCATCAGAGCCAAGACTAATTGTTTTTAGAGGTGACGATGGTATTTAGTCATTTCAAACATCTTGTAGAGCTGTAATGGAAATAATAAGTAAATCGGCACGATGCTGGAATTTTATTCAAAATTAAGTAGCAGTTGTGAGTGGGAGTTAACAATAAAATTGCCCTCAATTTTATTGTTAGGTGTGAAGGTAGGTGATGGGGTAGATCAGGCTGATGATGTTGTCTTCTCTATTTTCGGCTAATTTTCGCAGTAACATTTTCTCTAGTGAAAATGGGGCTCTTCTGTAATGAACTGGAGTTAAAGTCGAAGAGAATCAAAAAGCTAGAACTATCCTGGGTCCTCTGCCTCTCCCCAGGGAATGAACCACTGGCTCTGTCTTTCGAGTATCCCGTCACGACTCCAAAGTTCATCACTGACTCTTGCCTTTCCTCCCTTCCCACCCCCTCCCCACCAGACCCCCATCTCAGGCCCTCTGTCACATGGACCCATTCGGCGGGGGGTGGTTGGGGTGGAGCATTTCTAATCACTTTCCTTGACTTCCAAGCAGCCCTTCCTGAATTGAGAATGAGGGTCTCCCGTGCAAATGGCTTGAGTACTTTATGCCAGACACTTGCAAAGCGGAACCGAGCGGGGCTGTGTTCACTGCAGTGTCCAGCGTGGGTGCGAGACTTAGGCAGGTGAGCCATTTAGACAGACACCACCAGGCATAAGCCAAACAACACAGGACTTGAACCCAGGTCTAACTCTGTCCATATGACTATACCCAGAGTCACTGGATCGTCCTGCCCTGGGACAGGGAATTTGGATCCCCATTGTGGCCCTTTGTGTGTGAGTACACGCATTGCACTGTGTGCAAGTACGTAGACATGCATGTGTGCTCGGTGCACATGGTTTGTTGGGGACTTTTCAGCCATACATCTCAGGGAGTGGGCGGTGTATGTGGTCGGCTACGGGGTGATAGTTCAGGCCCAGGAAGGCCTGCAGGGGGAAGCACAGCTGGTCTGGGCAACCAATAAGGATCCACAATGGGTTTTCGGATGCAGAAATCCCAGGTGTGACCGTGCTGAAGGCTGGGCGAGGGTGGGTCCTGGGAACTCAGGGCAGGAGATGGGCCAGTGGCCAGTAGTCAGAGAAGCAGCAGAGATGGGGCAGGAGGGAGCCCAGATCTAATATTAGGCTTAATTTTAGGCTAATATTAGGCTCTGGGTGTCTGGGTGAGGTCTCCCTCCTCACACACCTTCCCACATCCCCTAGCCCTGGAGCTGGTTGGCTTGAACACAGAGGCCACTCAGTCTCAGTTCCCATCCCCAGAAGGCCATTGGACTGAGGTGGACGGAAATTATCGTGTTCGATCACATCTTACACGGGGAAAACTGAGAGAGGGTTAAGTGCTCGTTAAGAATGTCTCTCTGGACACGCAAGGTCAGTAGACATGAGGGCCAGGAAGATTGCTCCATAGTTGGAAGCCTTTCTTATGAGCTGGGGGAGAAGGCAGCTGGGATGGAGAAGGGATCACTAGGCCAATGATGGCTGGAGGAATCGTTTGGGATGGGAGATGTGTGCTGAAAGTAGATAAAGGACCAAATGTAATAGCCTCTCAGTACCTGTATTGCAAACCATAATGCCCAAAAGTAGAGAGAGAGTATGGGGGGAACCTGTCTGTCATGGAGGCAGGGGGAGGGCTGGAAAGGGGGGGATACTGGGGACGTTGGTGGTGGAGAATGTGCACTGGTGGAGGGATGGGTGTTTGATCATTGCATGATTGAAACTCAAACATGAAAGCTTATAACTGTATCTCAGTGATTCAATAATAAAAAATTAAAAAGAAAAGAATGTCTCTCCTGGGGCTGGAGCGATAGCACAGCAGGTAGGACATTTGCCTTGCACACAGCTGACCCAGGTTGGATCCCCAGAATCCCATATGTTCCCGCAAGCACCACCAGGAGTAATTCCTGAGTGCAGAGCCAGGAGTAACCCCTAAGCATCGCTGAGTGTGACGTGTGACGTCCCCCTGCCCCCCCAAAAAAACCAGAATGTTTCTCCCCCGACTCCAAGGAGCATAATGGTCATTTCAATGCTGTGTCCTGGATGCAGCTTGTGTCATGTCCCAGCCTCCAGGCACCCTGCGCTCTCCCTTGCGGTTTACGTCCAGGCCTCAGTGGCTCCCGCCGTCACTGGGACCTCTCTTGTGAGTCCGGACTCTTTCCTCTCAGCTGTCCCATTTTCACTCCTAGACTCTCTTTATCCTAAAATTTTGCCGGCAACCTTTGTGGAGCTCCATTTTGCTCTCTGAGAGGAGCCCTGAGTGCCGGCTGACCTCTGGGGTCACAAAGAGGCTGAGCGAACCACCCACACCACAGACTGAGCTGCGAGGCTCGGTGTCACCGATTGAATCTGACAGAAGAGATGGTGGCACTTGGAGGCCTCTTGTGCATTCGCATGAGCTCAGGGAGAAGGGTTGTCCCGTAACTGAGCACAGGCCCTTCCTCCCCAATGAGGAGCCTCGACCGCTGAGTGTGATGTGTGAAGTCCCAGTGCCTTCTTTGCTTTCCCAGTGCCCCCCACCCCGCACCCAGTCTTTGGGGCCCCTCCCATCAAGGTTCTCGAGGAAGGCGTCTTCTGGGGCACCAGCTGTGCCAGCCTAGCCAACAACAGGGGCCACGGGGTTGAACCATCCTGCAAAGCCCGATTTTAATTCCCAACTGAATTGTCACTGTCACTGTCATCCCATTGCTCATCGATTTGTTCGAGTGGGCACCAGTAACATCGGCATTGTGAGACTTGTTACTGTTTTTGGCATATCGAATATGCCACAGGTAGTTTGCCAGGCTCTGCTGTGCGGGCGGGATACTCTCAGTAGCTTGCCGTGTTCTCTGAGAGGGGTGGAGGAATTGAACCTGGGTCGGCTGCGTGCAAGGCGAACGCCCTACCCGCTGCACTATCGCTCCAGCCCAACTGAATTAAAAAAAAATTAATTCCCAACACAGTTCCCAGAGTTGTGAGAAATGAAATTATTTTCTTTTAAGCTTCTAGATTTGGGATAGTGAGTTATGCAGAAACAGAACAATGGTGACATAAGCATTTTGTGTTCTTGTCTCCTCTCTCTCTCTCTCTCTCTCTCTCTCTCTCTCTCTCTCTCTCTCGCATGTGTGTGTGGGGGGCGGGGGCATACCTGGCAGCTCTCAGGACTTACTTCTGGCTCTGGGCTCAGGAATCACTACTGGCAGTGCTCGGGGGTCCATATGGGGTGCTGGGGATTGATCCTGGGTCTGGAGCGTGCAAGGCAAACACCCTTCCCTCTCTCCGATTGCTCTGGCCCCTGCTGAGCCTGGGTCTTGGTGAAGACACCAGCTTCCTCGGACCGTGGGTCTCACAGGATCTCTGCTCAGTCTGAGAATCACTGCATATGCTTCCTAGAACTGCACTCTGCAATGGTCCTTCCTGAGGATGACATGTTCTGTGTCGGTGCTGCCAAATACAGTGACACGCCATGGGGCTCTGGAACACGCCAAGGGTGGCTGGTCTGAGTTGCGATGTCTGGGCCAATGCACGCATTGTGATGGAAAATGGCCTGCTAAAGATTTTTCACATGGATTACATATTCAAGCAATAGCTTGTATTAGTTTCTTTTTAATTAAAAGTAACATCAGCTATTAAATAAAATTACATATGTGGTGCTGCAGAGATAGAACAGAGGTTAAGACACTTGTCTTTTAATTGTTTTAATTGAATCACATGAGATACAAGTTACAAAGTTGTTCATAATTGGGTTTTGGTCATCCAATGTTTGAACGCCCATTCCTTCACCAGTGTATGTTTCTCACGACCAATATCCCCAGTTTCCCTGCTGACACCTCCCCAGCCTGCCTCTATAGCAGGACATTTTTTTTGTGCACTCTCTCTCTCTCTCTCTCTCTCTCTCTGTCTCTCTCTCTCTCTCCCTCTCCCTCTCTCTCCTTCTGGGTATCATGGTTCGCAATACATATACTGAGAGGTTATCATGTGTATCCCTTCAGCTCCTTTCAGCATGCAGTTCTTGTCCAGAGTGATCCACTTCCAACAAGACACTTGTCTGGCATGCAGTTGACCCAGTTTAACCCCCAGCATTAAACTGGGGTCAACTAGTGGTCCCCCAAGCAACTCCAGGAGTGATCCCCGAGCACAGAGCCAGGAGTGGTCCTGAGCATTGCTCAGTGTGGCCCCAAACAAACCAATTGCACATGTGACACACAACCCGTTCCTGTTGGCTGTTGCTGAGTCTTGAGAAGATGCGGTGAGGTGTGTACAGCACTGAGCATACAGCTCCTGGGACCTAGAAAACAGGGAATTTCCCTTCACGGTCCCTGTGACCAGGAGGGGGACTCACAAGGCGAAATCGTGGAGCCAGTGCAATGACCTAGAGGAGGAGATTCTTCTCCCCAGTGCACAGATGGGGAGACTGAGTCACCTCTGAAAGGTGACTTGCCTATGTTTTCACTGCTGGTTTTGCGACCCAGTAGGTTTGACCCTGAAGAAAGGGGTTCTCCTCTTCCATGGGAGGGGAACTCTAGGCAACATGTCCCCTTTGTCCCCTTCCCCCCTGGCCCCGTCTGTTGCCACCCTAAGTCTGGTTCCCCCTTCTGCCTCCCCTCTCCTTCCCTCCCTTCCTCCCCAGACTTCCAAAGGGACTAATTTATTTCCCCTAGTATAAATGGAGTCTTTCCCGCAAAGACACTGCGTATGTCGTTTCATACATTATTTGTTAACTTCATCCAACAAAGTACAGTTCTCTGGCGCTAATGTCAATCTTCACAGCTCATTGGGCTTTTTAAGACAGTGGCGGCCCAGCCCTCCTCTCCCAGCCCCGAGGCGGAAGGCGGCACTGCAGCCTGCCAGAGGGACCCTTGGCTTCTCACCCCAGAAAGAGCCATAAAACACGCTCAGCGCCCCAGCCCACGTCCATTTGACAAAGACAATTTGATTTGTCCGCTACTCCTAAAATATTCATCCACTTTGATGGACTATCGTTTTATAAATATAGATTATCATTAACTGACATCAGCGGGGCGCTGCTGGCCAAGCCAGCGCCACGCCACCGGTTTGGGATGAAGATGTCCAATAAAAAAAAGTCATTATCTCTGTCTGAGAACCCTGATCTGTCTGGTGTGCCTCATTTGCCGTGCAGGGGTCAGTAACGCACGCTAACTGCCTACGATTGTGTATTCGAAGGCCTGGCCACCCCTGCTGGGGAGGTTGGCAGGATGTTCCTTCCAGTTTGGACAGAAGATGAAGCGATGTGGGTTTGGGGGTGAGAGGGCAGTCCAAGGTTTCTGGTGGGGTCATGTTGAAAGAGCCGGGATTGCGTTTCGAAAGGGGCTAGGCGTGGAGTGGTTAGATGGGAATATGAGTTTGGGAGCACAGGTGCACCCCGTTTCCTGACTGCTGAGAAACCTTGGTGTCGGGGACCCAGAGTCTCTGCTCTCCCATTGGCAGAGAGTCTCCCTATCTGTCTCCAAGGAGATGACTCTCCAGTCTCAGGGTCCATGTTAGTTATAGCGTTGATGAAGACGGTCGCTCCTTGCACGAGGCTGGCCCGTTTAGCCATCTGCTGTCTTCCCTGAGTCTCAGGTACTTCCTGTGTAGAACAGTCGCTGTAACGCTTCAGCGGTTTGCACGACCAAGTCCCCTGAGAATCCTTTTATTTAAGCGATGCTTGAAAGAATGGGGATGGAATTGCCCCAGCAAGCACAGTCCCAGCATCTCAGACCCTTGAGGACCAGATTGCAGAGGGGGACTCCGGCTGTCGCAATGAGAGAGCTTCAGGGGGGCTCTCTCAAAGCGCTTCTTCTGCAGGTCACCCCCCTCCTCATGAGTTCTGGAGTCTCTCTGGGACCTGGAAAATTAACCGGGGTGGGATCAGTGAAACTCTTAAACATATTCCTCAGGGTGAATGCTGCTAGCGAATGGACTGAGGTGGAGTGAAAGATTTTCCTGGCTTGGAAACAAAACCTTGTCCATAGCGTTACCTTTTCCATTTAGCTATTTGAAAGAAAATAGACAAGAGGGTCAAAGAGGGAGTGGAGCAACTGCAGAGAAATCTCCCATAAAAGATGGCCCATGGGAGAAGAATGAGCGAGGCAAGTGTAAATCGAAGAGCAGGAAAAATCCTCTCTTCCCCCGGAACCAGAGTGAAAATGAAAAAGATAAAATTGCTTCTGGGATGCAAGTTTCATTCAGACTGAGCATCTTAAGAGGCAGGTGTCCTAGAATCTTCTGGAACATTCTAGTCTTGCACCCCTAGAACCTCCTGGAAACATGCAAGTAGACTGGGTGCAGAGGTCTCATTCCAGTGGGAAGATAGCTCAGGCACTCAGCCCCAAAGTTTATTTAAGTGAAAAAAAATAATAAAAACCCCACCCGGAGACAAGAAGGAGTGTTACACCACTGTCAAGTTTTAGACGTCGCCATCAAGCAAAAAAAATTACATCCCATCCTGACGAGCGACTAATCAAGGCATGGCAAACGGTCCTGCAATAAATTACTCCGGCGCGAAATAAACCACACAAACAGACCGATGATAATAAATGTAAATTATTTCTCTGAAGAAATTTTCTTGGTATATGAGTAATACGAACCATCAGGAAGGCGTCTTCCTTAACATTAATTACAGAAAATGACAAGTGAGCTGATGACTGCGAAGGCTCATTATCTGAGAACATATTCACAACTTTGCAATTTGCGCGAGATGTACTCCGGCTAAATTAATCTCCCTTCTTTGCATGAGCCTCTTCTAATTTTCATGTTATTAACAGGTTTGCAGTATCAGTCAGTGCTTGTCACTCTAATCAGGTTTCAGCATGTTCGCAAAAGCGAAGCGTCATTTATAAGGATAAGCCCTCATAATGGTGCTTGCTTTCATGTGGAGAATTCTACAAGGCTGCTTTTAATAAGGTACTTTAATCATCTCCTTTGCTCAACTTTTGGCCCCACTGTTCCTTTATGAAGAGTCATTAAAAGACTTTGAAGTTCATCAAGGAGGAAAAATTCATGACATTGTTCGGGGGAGTTCTGAGGGGAAGCGTGGAAGGAGTTGGGGTGAGAGGGTCCTGTTAGCCTGGTCCTGGGTGGCGAGGGACAAAATGGGCCCTGATGGCCACCGTTCAACGCCCTGGTGTGCTACAGCCGAACCTTCCCCTTGAGCGGGCGGCCGAGGCGCTGGCCGGAGGGCCTCCCTGCCCGATCAGGACCGGGGACAGCTCCCAGCAGCGGGCCAGACGGGGAAACCAGAGGGGAGCCCTCCCAGGGGGGTTGCACCTCTTGCTCTGCTCTTGCTCTGAAGCTGCCGACCCTCTAGGGACCAGAGGAATGTCTCAGAATCAGAATCCGGGGCGTGATCACTTTCCTGGTTTGGAGACGGCTCAAGTTTCCCACCCCAAGCGGAGGACCCAAAGGTGCCTTCAACCTTAATGTGTTCATAGGCCAGATTAACTCTGTGTGTGTGTGTGTGTGTGTGTGTGTGTGTGTGTGTGTGTAGATGCCTGTAATCCCTCCTTTTTCTACATGGCTCCCAGGACCAGGGCGGGGCTCACCCTAAAACCAAGACTCAGGGGCACCCTCCTCCCAACAGCCTCGCATTGAAAATGCTTCCAGGGGCTGGAGCGATAGGACAGTGGGGAGGGCGTTTGCCTTGCACTCAGCCGACCTGGGTTTGATTCCCAGCATCCCATATGGTCCCCTGAGCACTGCCAGGGGTAATTTCTGAATGCATGAGCCAGGAGTAACCCCTGTGCATTGCCGGGTGTGACCCCCCCCAAAAAAAAAAACAAAACAACAACAACAACAAAAAGGAAATGTTTTCACATGTTTTTACCAACAGGGATGCACAACCATTATTTTGTCTCCAAGCATCCCCAGCCGTCTCTGCAAGCCTCCTGGGTGCATTGTTGTCACAGAGAACCGCGCCCTGCCCCCTGCCCCCTGCCCCGGGAAAATCTCCCCCCTCTGTTATTCTCTTCCACACCCTTTTAGTCGTTGCTGCCGTAGTGGTGACTGGGAGTGGCACACCTGGCCACAGTGCTCACGCCCCTGGCCGGGGTGCCATCTGGGCGCGGCACACCTTATGCGGGACTTTCACACGTGTTCACCGGGGGTCTCGCACCTTAGCTGTTGCGCCTGTGCACGCTTTCGTGGGGGCGCTCACAGCGGAGGGAACAGCACTCAGTTGCATGCTCACACATGTGCCTCGGGAGCCACACGGTTCAGCTGCACACACCCAGTTGTGGTGTGCTGGAGATCACAGACTTTGTTGGGGGATCCCAGCCACAGAGCCTCCGGGACCACCCCGGGGCCCGTGGGCGGGTGTTGGGGTGAACACCCGCAGCCTCACGTCCGTAAGGCAGGGAGTGGAGCCGACTGTTAGCGTGGGGGAGCTGAGAGCCATCCCTACGTTCGTCAGGACAGAGACTCCCTGGACCGAGAGTTGGGACCTCAGAGCGTAGACGCTTGCCGGGTCCTTGTGGATGGGGGTGGGACCGGTGGGTTCAGTCCCAAACCAGCACATCCCCCAGAAATGAAGAGCCCAGGCCCTTTGCAGCCTGCGCTTACGCTTCTGTGTCTACATCTCTGCAGAGACCACAGCCAGGCTCAGCTCCGTGCTCAGTCCCGGGGGGGTCGGGGTTGGGCGGGGGATGCGAGCAGGGTTAGGGCATTAAGGAGGGATGCTCTGGAGCTGGGGGTTATGGGCCCAGACGGAACCCGCAGAACACAGCTGGGATGGTGGGTCTGCGCCCCTCCCCACGGGGGGGGGGGCATTGATTCGTCCCCTGCCGAGCCCGGGAGGTCTCCCAGCTTTAATGAATCCCCGCCCCCACTCCCCCAGCAGACTCAGGCCTATTAGGGTTCATTCCAACAAGCAGAAGAATGAGGTGTCTGGGTTCAACTTAGTAAGTAATGACGGGTCACCACCAAGGTCAGCCAGCAAAATTACATCTCCGTGTAATAAATCCATTTGCACTTTTGTCAGGGGTGCCAGTGGCGCCAGCAGGGCTGGGGACCACTGCAGAGAGAGACCCGGAGCCCCCAGAGCGAGCCCATTCTGCAGAATGCCTGGCTGAGCGGGGGCCTTGTGGGGTGGGAGGTGGGAGGGAGGGATGGGGTCGGGGAGCGGGCGGGGCCCTTCACCCCACACTCCACCAGAGGAGGATTACAGAGCAGTACGTCAGGCAGGGAGGGGAGAGGGCGCCGAGACCACGGAGAGAAGCAACACTGAACCACCAGTAATAAGTGGAGGGAGTCCTGCCACGCTCTGATTTCCCCCTGGAAAAAAGTGAGTAATTTCACTTTGATTAAACTTTTGTTTCATGTAATTCCCTTTTATTTTAAAGACATCTCTGTTTTAGGGGCCAGAGCAATGTACAGTGGCCAAGGCATCTGCCTTGCATGCTGCCAACCTGGGTTTGAGCTAGGAGTAGGCCCTGAGCACAGAGCCAGGAGAGAGCCCCAAGCACTGCTGGGTGTGGCCCCCAAAACATACAAACAGAAAAAGTGGTTCTGTGTTGGGGAACCACTAAGTGAGTCAAACCACTTACTCTGTGTTTTGTTTTCATCTTGGAGCCACACCCTGAAGTGGGGGGTTCCTCCCGTGCAGTACTCGGGGAGACATTCCCGGTGGTGCTCAGGGGTCCACAGCATGCTGAGAATGGAACCCAGGGCTTCACATTTGCAAAGTAAGTGCCCCACTCTGAGCCCGGTCCCACCCGAGGGTTTCCTCTGCCATGAAGCAACCTGGCATGATTCCCCCACCCCAGGCTGCCTGGCACACGGGCCCAGGTAGCTCTGGGAAGTGGGCAGGAGTATGGTAAGAACATGTGTCTCCATTCATATGTATCACCTGTATGCTTGCCCCTACAGGTACCCACATGCCATATACATGTATGTCTGCCCCTACAGGTGCCCACATGCCATATACATGTATGTCTGCCCCTACAGGTGCCCACATGCCATATACATGTGTGCCTGCCCCTACAGGTACCCACATGCCATATACATGTATGTCTGCACCTACAGGTGCCCACATGCCATATACATGTGTGTCAACTCCTACACACCATATGCATGTATGTCTGCCCCTAAAGGTGCCCCTGGGCTGGAGTCTCTGCGCACAGGAGCCAGCTGGCATGACTAGGCTGGTGGCTTGATGGCCTGCTCCCAGGCTGAAGTGCTTTAACTCTCCTGGGTGCTTGCTGGGGAGGGCAGTGCTGGGGGCCCGGGTACCCTGCGGCAGCCCCCACCCTCCTAAAGCAGGCGGGGTCTGTTTGCAAAGGGTTTTCTCAGCCCCTTCTGTCCTGTACCAGGCGATGGGCCAGGTCCCGGGCTGCACTGACCACACCTGATGGCAGGGGTCCGAGTGGCAGAAAGGGACAACTTTCTGCTCCTCTCCCCACCCCCTGTGATCCTCCTGTGGTCACTCCTGGTGTCCTGAGAAATAGGTCACAGGCGAGGAGGAACATGGACGCTGCAACCTGGGGCCCCCAAACCGAGGTGAGGGCCGGTCTCCAGACCCGGCAGACCCCAGGAGGCCTTTCAGGTCCTGCAGGGCACCGTCCTTGAGCTGGGCTCACGGCGCCACAGCACCTCGAGGGTCCAGGGCACCATGTGGCTCCCTGCCAGTGGCCCGAATGCGGCAGGGCCTCGCCTGGCCGGTGGCTGAGTCGGCCTTGGGGCGGGAGAGAGGGAGAGTGACACCAGTGTCCTGGGAGGCGGCCCAGCCATCACCTCCTTACCAGCCCCAGGAGGTGGTGGCTACTCTCCTTGCGGTTCAGATGGCAGTCCTGAGTTTGCACACGCTCTTTCCCGGCGCCGATGGTGGTGCTGGTGGGTGGGTGTGTGGGGTGTGTGTGGAGGTGCTTGGGGATGGGTTCCAGCAAGAAGTCTCCAGCCTTCGGGTGGATGGACTTGAGGGAGGAGGTGGCAGGTCCGGAGACTCAGATGCGGGGAAAGTTCTGCAGGCGGATGAGGGCCCCCCCTAGGAGGACAAGCCCCGCAGTCTCCTCGGGGACTTTTAAACCAGGTCACCTCCCAACCCTCTGCAGGACGCCGACCCCCGACAGCAGCTGGTGAACTGAGCAGAGCCACGGCAGCTGGATGACCTGGCGTGAGGCTGAGAGGCCGTTGTGGGGGGCGGGGACAGGCAAGAAGGGTGAGGTGGGTGAGGGGGGGCGTCAGACGCCTCTGCCCCGGTGGCACCCTGTCTGGAGGGTGGAAGAAGGGCGCTGGCGGACAGGAAACCCTCCTGCCTTAGCTTGCAGAGGGTCTGAGAGGGTTTCAGGACCCCAGGAGCAGAGCCCTGCCGTCCCCGGGGTGAAGATGCATCACTTCTGCCTCCCCCTTCCCGACCCCCATATTCTTTACAAGGCACAATCGCAGTCCCTGGCAAGGTGTCACCGGCAGTGTGGGTAAATACAATAGTGAGTTTTGTTGAAATATTGTATGCAATCAAAGTGAAAGTAAAGTGAAATTTATTAGTTACACAGGCGGGGGAGGGGCTTAGGGTGGGGGGGCTAGGGGTGTGGGGGGGCTAGTGGTGTGGGGGGCGGGGTGGAGCTATACTGTGATTCTTGGTGGTGGAATATGTGCACTGGTGAAGGGATGGGTGTTCGAGCATTGTATAACTGAGACTTAAACCTGAGAACTTTGTAACTTTCCACATGGTGACTCAATAAAAAAATAAAAAATAATAACACGACGCTGAGCGGGAGCACCTGGTGTTTGTCCTTCTCCCGGGGACTTATTCCGCTTCACACGACGCCCTTCAGCTCCTGCCAGGTCGCAGTAAGCGGCAAGATTTCATGTTTTCTTCTCTCTTTTTTTTTCTTCTCGGGTCACACCCAGCGATGTTCAGGGGTTACTGCTGCCTCTGCACTCAGGACTTGCTCCTGGCAGTTCTTGGGGGGCCCTATGGGATGCCGGGGATCAAACCCAGGTCGGCTGCATGCAAGGCCAGTGCCCTACCTGCTGTGCTATCGCTCCGGCCCAATTTTATGTTTTCTTTGGGTCACACCTGGAAGTGCTCAGAGAATCTTCTTGATTCTGTACTCAAGAGGGAAGATTTAATTTTTTTTTTAATTGCTGCTTTGGGGGCCGGAGCGATAGCACAGCGGGGAGGGTGTTTGTGTTGCACGCGGCCAACCCGGGTTCAATCCCCGGCACCCCATATGGTGACCCAGGCACCGCCAGGAGTGATTCCTGAGTGCAGAGGCAGGAGTAACCCCTGAGCATCGCTGGGTGTGACCCAAAAAAAAAAAACCAAAAAAAAAAGAAAAGAAAAAAAATTTGCTGCTTTGTATTCTACTGTGTCTATATACCATAATTTCTCTGTTTTTGTTTGTTTGTTGTTTCTGTTTATGTTTGGGGGCCAATGATGCTCAGGATGTACTCCAGGCTCTGCACCCAGGGATCACTCCTGGAGGGGCTTGGGGGACTACATGGGGTGCTACGTGTGTGCCAGGCAAGCCCCTCACCTGCTGTGCCATCTCTCTCGCCTCAGTACCACAACTTCTGTATCCATCTGCCATTGGGTATTCAGGTTGTTTCCACATGCCGGCGACTGTAGCAAGTGCCTCCGTGAACACAGGCGTGCGTATATCTGAACTCACAGTACTGTACCCGCATCATCTAAACGGTAATAATTATGAAGACCCAGCAAATTGGAGTCTGGTCAATTCTGGTTAATTCCTGCTCAGGCTGGGGCTGGGGAGAAGGTGTCACCCCCAGGACTTCCCATTTCTTGCTGTCATCCTTTAAATACTCAGGTGTGCTTACAGGATTGGGGGCTCCAAGCCCCCCCTCACCCAGTCTCTGAAACAGTGAGGGCCTCCCTCTGGGTGCCCCCCCCACCCTGGGGAAGGCTCCTTTTGGCATCCTGGAGGCTTGGGGATCCCCTCTCTGGCAGTGTGTGTGGGGGCCCACCCTCGCCCAGGGAACCCTGAGAGCCACCATCCCCCTTCTTTTCCTGCCTCGAAGTTCTCCTGCAAGAAACATCCATGCTCTTCGCAAGGCTGACAGAAATCCCACCGATACTTGGGAGGGGCAGAGAATGAAAACATTCAAATGTGCCATGTCATATGCTCACTTTTTCTGATTGCCTGATACCCAGCGTCCACCGACAGATGCTGTATTATTAACACTTGATTAAAAATCACTTCAGGTTTGAACCAGCCCGTTGAGAAGGGAGCGTCTTGACAAGACTTGTGGTTTGTGATTGACAATTAGTAATATCCGGGGTGTCACAACAGAGGGAGTGTGACTTATTGGTGCCGGTGTAATGCAACACATTTCATCTGCGCCCTTCAGCCCGGCACCTCGGAACCAGGCGGGAAAGAGGGAGTCCCAGCCAGCCCCTGATTACCAACAAAGGAGAGATCGCACTTACCTGCTTGCCCGGCCCCACCTGGATCCCCATCCATCAGCCGAGACCGCGTCTCTCTCTCTGGGAGCCCCGCAGCCCTGGGATCTCATTATGCAGTGCTCACCTCCCTTCCCCCAGCCCAATCCTTTCTGTCTGGAACGATGAAAGCTTCTTCGCTCCGACGCAGCCTCCGCGCCGCCAAATTACCG